>NC_142627.1:14883030-15186060 GCF_059453375.1 Lepisosteus platostomus | reverse complement strand
AGATTTTGGTCTGAAGGTGAATCATAAAGTTGTTGCTGTTAATGACAATATTTGCAACAGTCACAGCAAGCAAGTGTTATTTTGATGGATCGCTTCCAAATGACTCGAACGCGACAAATTGTCCGAAGTCTTTGAATGCAAAATTTCCTCAGGTAGGACAATTTCGATGAATCATCACCAACCCATTAAAACAGTCCCCAAAAAGGAGAGTCAAAGACTTTAACTCTTTACACACTGTTTCTAAACAGTTTCTTATCTATTCAAAGTTTAAATAAACCGATTATCTTTCCGTGTAAGTAGCAGAACAAGCGCAACCCTATAAGAAATCCAACCTAGGAACACTTACCTGATCGTTCTTTACTGTTTGTGCTGCTTGCTCTTGTTGAGGTTCTGCGTCCCAACGCGTCTGTTTACGACTAGTTGCTCACGGATGTAATTGTGTGTCTTGTTTAATCTGGAATGCTTCATTCTTGGAGAAAAGAGCCACAGTTCCCCTTTGCCTGTGCTTCACGGCGCATGTGTGACCTCCTCAGCAACAACAAAACTCCAGAGAACAAAGTAAACTTTGCGTTAACTTTCTCATCACGTGCTCCTGCAGGAATTTCTTGGACTGGAGAGTTGCTTTGTTATTTTCTTCCACCAGTGCCCTTAATAAATAATGACATAATATATTTATTTTCATATTTTTAACAATACTTATTATTGGATTTAGTTGATAACAATGCAGATGAGTTATTGACGTAATGTAAAACTTCTGTAAATTGATTTGTAAATTTCAGTGACCCCAGATAACTTGATTTGACTTAGTGTCATAGTCTTCCCTCTACTAAAAGGGAGAATTTTATGGTAGCCCATCAAACCTAACATGCGTTTGGAGGATACCGGTGCACCCGGCAAAAACCATACGAGCATGGAGAAACTTGCACACTCCTCACCAACGTATTGCGTTCACTTAGCAGTTTCTTGAAATTCTCATAACAAATTTATCTGATCAAAACCACGAAACGCATTTGAACACCATAACGAAAACTAAAGAAATGTCCATTTGAGACTGGGTGACACTTTCTTAGTGCTTCCGCCGACTTTGATTTTGAGAAGCGAAGTGCAAATAATAACAATCGACTAACTACAGTTTAGGGCAATTGCTATTTAACATATCTTGTTAATAAATATGTTTTAGGTAAAGGGGAAACGATGGGAAAAGTCATGGACAGTATTGTCACCTTTCCATTCTTCCGTGGATGACGTTCTTTTTAAAGGTTAGATGTCCCTTTGCTCCATTACGTTATCAGCACTATAAAACCTGGTTCTTAAGGAAATAGTTTCCATTGAATTATAAGTAAAATCATTATTACAAAAACTATCCAGTATTGACATAGTCACCGAAAAAGTACCAATTCAATTGTCATAAATTTAATTAGACATTTAGCAGCCTAAAAAAACAGTCTTACATAAGGGAGAAAAATAGTTGCAACACAAAATAATGTTTAACTCGAAGACTCGAAGCTATGACAGAGAAATATCTCTATTTTGATTTGACGTTATCCCAAATGGTAAGAACCTTATCAGACACATTGTTGCATGCTAATTCTGTCCTTCAGCTTGATATGAAAACAAAGACCCGTTTCATCGAGAGTGCAAGAAAGCAGCAATCCGGAAAACACAGGGAAGATTTGTGTGTTACCTCCCTGGTACACTGTGGCAGTCTGTAAAACGTGAATGCGGTTCCAAACCTGTTTTTCAGCATGAACTAAAATATTTACCTCCTCTCCCTCATACACACATGCCAATTTCCTCTACCCTCCACTAATGTCGCAAAAACTACTTGAAGAAAATCTGTTTTACTCAACATAAACTTTAACACCACATGAGGAACATAGGTATTATATTCAGTGATGTAAAGAGCAGTTCTTGTTGTTTGCTGAGGAAAGAAATTAAACTATAAAATATTTTCAAATAAAGTATTTTTTAATGAAAAGGATTTTTTCTAGATTGTTCATTATTGTTGCTAGTTGTGAACTACTTGTTTCAGTATTCTAATATATTCCATTATAAAGTGAATATAAATCTAAAAACCTACAGTAATGTACAGTAACCTACAGTTACAGTGCCTTGCGAAAGTATTCGGCCCCCTTGAACTTTTCAACCTTTTGCCACATTTCAGGCTTCAAACATAAAGATATAAATTTTTTATTTTATGTGAAGAATCACCAACAAGTGGGACACAATTTTGAAGTGGAACGAAATCTATTGGATTTTTGAAACTTTTTTAACTAATAAAAAAATGAAAAGTGGGGCGTGCAAAATTATTCGGCCCCCTTGCGTTAATACTTTGTAGAGCCACCTTTTGCTGCGATTACAGCTGCAAGTCGCTTGGGGTATGTCTCTATCAGTTTTGCACATCGAGAGACTGAAATTCTTGCCCATTCTTCCTTGCAAAACAGCTCGAGCTCAGTGAGGTTGGATGGAGAGCGTTTGTGAACAGCAGTTTTCAGCTCTTTCCACAGATTCTCGATTGGATTCAGGTCTGGACTTTGACTTGGCCATTCAAACACCTGGATACGTTTATTTGTGAACCATTCCTTTGTAGATTTTGCTGTATGTTTGGGATCATTGTCTTGTTGGAAGATAAATCTCCGTCCCAGTTTCAGGTCTTTTGCAGACTCCAACAGGTTTTCATCCAGAATGGTCCTGTATTTGGCTGCATCCATCTTCCCCTCAATTTTAACCATCTTCCCTGTCCCTGCTGAAGAAAAGCAGGCCCAAACCATGATGCTGCCACCACCATGTTTGACAGTGGGGATGGTGTGTTGAGGGTGATGAGCTGTGTTGCTTTTACGCCAAACATATCGTTTTGCATTGTGGCCAAAAAGTTCGATTTTGGTTTCATCTGACCAGAGCACCTTCTTCCACATGTTTGGGGTGTCTCCCAGGTGGCTTGTGGCAAACTTTAGACGAGACTTTTTATGGATATCTTTGAGAAATGGCTTTCTTCTTGCCACTCTTCCATAAAGGCCAGATTTGTGCAGTGTAAGACTGATTGTTGTCCTATGGACAGACTCTCCCACCTCAGCTGTAGTTCTCTGCAGTTCATCCAGAGTGATCATGGGCCTCTTGGCTGCATCTCTGATCAGTCTTCTCCTTGTCTGAGCTGAAAGTTTAGAGGGACGGCCAGGTCTTGGTAGATTTGCAGTGGTCTGATACTCCTTCCATTTCAAGATGATCGCTTGCACAGTGCTCCTTGGGATGTTTGAAGCTTGGGAAATCTTTTTGTATCCAAATCCGGCTTTAAACTTCTCCACAACAGTATTACGGACCTGCCTGGTGTGTTCCTTGGTTTTCATGATGCTCTCTGCGCTTTCAACAGAACCTTGAGACTATCACAGAGCAGGTGCATTTATACAGAGACTTGATTACACACAGGTGGATTCTATTTATGACCATCAGTCATTTAGGACAACATTGGATCATTCAGAGATCCTCGCTGAACTTCTGGAGTGAGTTTGCTGCACTGAAAGTAAAGGGGCCGAATAATTTTGCACGCCCCACTTTTCATTTTTTTATTAGTTAAAAAAGTTTCAAAAATCCAATAGATTTCGTTCCACTTCACAATTGTGTCCCACTTGTTGGTGATTCTTCACATAAAATAAAAAATTTATATCTTTATGTTTGAAGCCTGAAATGTGGCAAAAGGTTGAAAAGTTCAAGGGGGCCGAATACTTTCGCAAGGCACTGTATATAGCGCTTTTCTGGACACTCCACTCAAAACGCTTTACAGGTAATGGGGATCCCCTCCACCACCACCAATGTGCAGCCCCACCTGGATGATGCGACGGCAGCCATAGTGCGCCAGAACACTCACCACACATCAGCCATCAGTGGGGAGGAGAGCAGAATAATGAAGCCAATTCATAGAGGGGGATTGTTAGGAGGCCATGATTGATAAAGGCCAATGGGAAATTTGGCAAGGACGCCGGGTTACACCCCTACTCTTTTCGAGAAACGCCCTGGGATTTTTAATGACCACAGAGAGTCAGGACCTCGGTTATATGTCTCATCTGAAGGACGGCGCCTGTTTACAGTACAGTGTCCCCATCACTACACTGGGGCATTAGGACCCACATGAGCCGCAGGGTGAGCGCCCCCTGTTGGCCCCACTAACACCTCTTCCAGCAGCAACCTTAGTTATTCCCAGGAGGTCTCCCATCCAGATACTGACCAGGCTCACACCTGCTTAGCTTCAGTGGGTTGCCAGTTGTGAATTGCAGGGTGATATGATAAAAGTACTCCATTTTGCTCTATATACTCTATGTCAATTGTATATCACACAGAACAGTAGAAAGTCTGAAAAAGAGAGCAGGCCATTCAGTCCATGAGGCTTGTCTGATTTTTATTAGCTAATTGATTTTAGGATCCCATTCAACTGTTTCAACAGTATAGATTATTAACATTAGGAAATTAGTTAATGTCTCAAAAGAGGACAGAATATTCTCAACAATCCCAATTAGGTGCTTGCCTAAAGACTTATTGAACAAAAATGATTCATACAGTGAAACCATTTCATGACACTGAGACATGACATGTGCATGACAGTCATAACATCCTATGAGCAAAAAGACAGTTTTCTAGTATAAATAGTGAAAATTGTATAATAAAACGTATTCCAAAGAGTACAAAATATTTGTGGAGTCAAAATTTTGTTCTTTAGTATGTCACAGCAAAAAGTCACTTAAGACCAAGACATCTAGTATTTAAATTGATTTATTGCCAAGAAACCACCTGAAAACACAATTTGTCTTTTCCTTTGAACCAACAGCAATAAACATGATGCTCCAGGAGCTTCAGAGAAAATATCTCTGAGGATTCAAAATCAATCAGTTAATTATTTTCACAGTTGCAGGAAACGTAAAAGTAAAATGAATTGGTTTATTCAAATATAAGCGTATACTTTACTGACATTCTATTTTTTCAAAAGTTTCTTTCACATTCTTATTTGATTTTATAATTGTATGTGCTCAGAGACAAAACGTTAATTTTTCAAAGTTATTTCAACCTAAAACATGCAGTTCACCCTTTTCCTCCCTTAAGACATTTTACAAATAGAAATTCCCTTAAAACATCCCATTTGTACCTACAAATAAATTTCTTAAAGAAATGAGCTTCTCATCAAGGATATAATTTATATTACACCTTTGTTATGATTTAAAAAACACAAGTTTAAACACCCTTAGAAAAAACATTAAGGTTATACCTTTCTCTTGGTGGATCAGCACTTTGACAGATGTACATTACAGTCAACTAGCATTGGTTAGCCCTAGTGCTGGTCCAGCACCCACATTCTTTTCCAAATGTGGTCTCTTTAATATTTGTCTCATTTCCCATCATACCACCTTAAATACAACAAAGACTGCAGGTGACAGGGAACTGAGCAGTTGTCTCTTTTTCCTAAAATATCCAAGGATCTCATGTTGTGAAAGGTATAAATATGACATTCTTTAGAAAATGAAAAGACATGTCATTAGTCTTCCAATTATGAGTACACAAATCACGCTTTACAGTGTGCTATTTAATTTACATCAATCATGTTGCCAGTGGCTGAATTTACTAAAAAGCTTACCCACATGATTTTGACTTTCTAATCACAGTATGCTGTTACGTTTATTCTCATGTTCTTACCACCTGATCATTTGGAAATCCTGTGGTTTTGCACAAAACAAATCACAAGTTGCAGCTTTCTAAACATCTATCAATTAAATAGCACAACATATAGTTCTATACAGAGATGTTGATATTGTTGAGACCCTGTGGATGTTTATATTTATATTAATATGAAAATATAACATTAAGATTTGAAAATGCAAGTATTTCCTCCTTTAACAATTTTAATTTGATGTTAGCAAATGGAGACTGTTTCAGTTCGACATATTTAAACATTTCTGATAATGTGAAACAGGCATTAGTAACAAATGTAACTAAAACACAGGAAACAGTTAGATCTTCATGTGTGAACTAAGTGTAATTGCTGACATGTAACACTGCACAGTTTATGTCATCTGTTCACCGTTATCTGTTCACTATTTTCCTTATTGAGTAATGAATTGTTTTTAAGCATCAATAAATAAGCATCTCAGTAAATACCTTCTGCATTTGTAAACATAAACACAATTTCTACTTATTTATGGTCAAAGAAAAACCTTTTGACATTGGTTATAACAGTCTGAATCAAACTCAGTGATAACACAGCTCTTTAAACAAAACTCATGGAATATGAAAAGATGGAAAACTCGGACTCCTCGGTTATTTATCCTCTGAATAGATTTAATTGAATGAACCTGGTTAAAATCAGAATATGCTTTTAAATTGTCAAGATTCCTTAAACTAGTCCAGAAGCTAAAAAAACAAGTGTCAGTCTTTTTTGGGGGGGGGGGGATTTTTTGGAAATGGAAATTGTATGTTTTTCATGTCTTTGGTCAAGATGACTGAATACACTTAGGGAGAGATTGAGGAAGTGAAGGCTCCTTTTAACAGGTACTGCAGCAGGTATCGGAGGTTACTGGTTGGACAGGCAATTCCATCACCAAGAGTCTTTGATACCTGCAGGTGCCTAGTGACTGAAACGATTGCTGTGTTTAACCACAGAGATCCCAGGGCAACAACTCCCTTTCTCCCCTCAGTGCTCAACCAAATTTACACTGCCAGTTTATGGAATCCCGGTCACACCCAGCTAAAAATAAGCTTTTTTAAATACACCAAAAAAGACAAAGACACACTTGATTTTATATGTCAGATATCAATAATGTGAAAGATACCACAGCAAAAAGCTACCTATGAACAGAGAACTTAAGAGACTACATAAGTACATCAAAATGATCTTAAAATCCAAGGGGGTCTTAATTTTCACCTTCCAGATGATAAACGTGCCTCACAAATCACTCAATTTCTTTATCTTATACTGTAATTTTACGCTACAAGACATTTAAACTTGTATATTGTAGAGATTGACGTTCTTGAGAAAAACAGATGCAGACATAAAAAACACATTGACACAAGCTAAATTCTTTTGAAAAATGGTCCTATTCAAAATTGTACTCCTTAGCAACAGATTTAGGAAATTCCTTTTATTTTGTATTTAAAAAAATCAACGGATCCATTCAGAGCCCAATGAGATATCTAAAACTGCAATATAGGGGATTCCTGTGTTTCAGTCACATACAATTGCATTGTATGTACTGTACATATTGTACTGTACTGCATGTATTAAACCAAAAAAGCTTGCATGGCAATATTTGACCTTTGACTTGAATTTTGTGAAGGTCTCTTTATTTACGGTAAAGTGGCAAGGTTTAATTTCACAAAAGAAACAACCAAACACACCCTTTTTTGTACACAAAATATTTTATGCTCTCAGTAACTGATAAAGTACTCTATTTACTATAAAACAAAAAATGAACAGTAATGATTCAAACCAAACATGCAGGTATGTAAGAAACCAAGCTCCACTTCTGCCCTGTGCCTTTTACATAAGTACATATGTCACTTTCATAAAAAATAAATAAAATCTATTTTCTTTCTGTTATTATGGTTATTATTAGATTACCATGTGGTCAGAACCCAAGGAAACCATTTTCTTGGTTCATTAAATCTTAATTTCTATCATAATCCCAAACCCATAAAACAGTGCAGAGGAACAAAGACGATTTATATAATATTAATCGAAATATAATTGACATTATCTGAATGTAATGAAATACCAAAGATATACATATTAAGCCAAAATATATAAATATATTTACATACACAAGTACCGCTCACCCTGTGAATATCACAAATTATATAAAAACTTTTGTGCAAGACAGAGCACTTGCTGAAAACAAAATTTAAAACAAATACAGTAATATATGAGTAATTTCATACAGTTTTGAAATATTCAGATATGGAGTATTCAGATATAAACATAGGGCTGTTAGAATAGTTTTGAGGTTCTCCATCTTGTGAAATGTAAATGTACTGCCATCTGGTGGTTAAAAGCGTACAGACTTATGAACATTTTCAATATTCGATTCTTTGTACATCTGTACTCCTCAAAATTGTCTGGACACAAAACTTAAACTTCAATTAAACCCACTGTTTTGTGTCTTGCAATACAAACACAAGTTCCCATTACTTGTCATTAGTTCTGCAATTCTATCCATGTGTTTGCTTTGCTCCTTATAAAGTCAAAATGGCTTTGCAATTATAATCTGAGCTACTGTATGGACATTCTTGAGAGAAAAAAATTATCAGTTATTATTAGTTAAGACCCCATATAGTACAACACACATATAACTTGGGGCTAGACTATATTTATATACAATGATATATTCTACAGAGAGCCAAACAACAGGCGAAAGGTTTGCTAGTGTGTATTCACCTAAAGAGAGCAAAATACTTTTTCAATTCATCTAAAGAGTTTTGTTAATCACAACAAAAAGGAAAAGCAAACTGTCATTGGGCAGAACAAGTTGGTAATTCTGCGTTAGCATAGACAAAAACTCACATAAGCTTATATATGGAATTCTGTTCATATATCTCCCTATATAAAGACAACAAAATCAGAGACTAAAATATGCTGCAGTGCTTCCATGAAAGTTCAAGAAAATGGTGCAGAGTCTGTAAACACTTGCCAGTTGTGAGCCAATATTCGTTGGATAACGTTTTTTGTGGAGGTGAAGACTGTAGAGGAAGTCCACGTTTTCCAGAAACCTGTGATCTTTGGAATCATATTATCCAAAATAACTTCAATTGGTACAACAGGGCATTTTACAGGAGTTATCTAAGGCCATTTATAAGCAAACAACCGCAATATCCCTTACAGGATCTGAATTCACAATTTTCCAGTAATGAGTACAGAAAACTAACCATTGTCCCACACTATCTCTCTTATAAATGGTAGAAAATGAATTAGTTAATTTAATAAGTATTTTAGGTTTACAAAGAAATAACTGGCAATGCATTTACTTATTTATATGATTTACTAATTCTTTTCTCCAGCATTTTTGAATGCCAATGCATTATATGAGCATCTGAAAAGGTTACACAAAATGGCTGAGATGAAAAACTGGACAGGATGCAATGCTGTGGGTGTGCCACTAGAATGAAAATATATAAGCATCCTGGTGATTTCATGAGTGAAGCTTTCCTGTAGAATTCCAAAGGACACATTTTCCACTGACTGAAATTTTAAACAATGAGCAGCCACACCAAATGCCTACTGATGTCAGATGACAACAAGCTGAAGCAATGAAGCAGTGAAGCGCAGACTTTAATTTGGGTTTCATTTGGATTGTTCCTGTAAGCCTGATTCCAGGGATTGGAGGCAAAGAATCTGGGATCAAAGGATGATTTCCGATGCGCTTGGGAAACATTCTGTGACATTTCTATTTTGTATTGAAATAGAACAAAAAACATGCAAAGATAATTCAGAGAAAATAAAAACTCAAAAAAGCTGACTGAAAACACTTTAAAAGACCTAAAGATTTTAAACTGCTAGAGGTTCTATTCACTTCCCTTTGTCTTATTTTGCATTTATTTCAATTTTATCTTTAGCAACTACAGTAATTCCCTTTACTCATGAACAGTTTTATTATTGGCCAATTGTGCAGTTATTGTAGAATTAAAATACCTTAAAATAAAAAAAAATACAGCCTTGAGTAGATCTTCAAACGATAAAATATTTTTACATTTAAAAAAAATCCTATTATATTGTGAAATTTGAGGGAATATTAAAAGTTACGTTATTATTGGTATTAAGAAAATAAAATAAAAAACAGTTACTATTTTGTGAAATGAAAAGATTTAGACTGCAGTTCATACAGTAAACTGCCATTCATTCTCATTCTATTTTTAACATCTGAAAGACATCACAAAAGAAAAAAAGGTTGCGAGCGATAATCATATTGAAGCACATTAATACTATTATCATGGAAAAAAACATTTCTGGGTGTGTCCCCTGATAACACACAGCAGCCTCATTCCCTGGAGATGTGCCAACGGACTTGAAAGTTCCAAAAGAGAAAGGATTAAATTATTTAAACAAATAGATATATAATAAACAGAAAAATATTCCAGTACTAACTTGATGAGTAGTGCTTAGTTTATCAAAGAAGTAGGAAGGCTTTTCTAGGAGAACATCAGAATCTCACAATAATATTGCCCTTCATAGCTCTTTCTTCTTTAACTACTAAAACATAATATGCTAACGTTCCTTCCTACAACACAGTAAATAACCTACAGTAAATAACCTACATAAATAACCTGCAAAGATAATGATATGGATATGCGGAACTGTACCAATGTTCATCCACTTTCCAAAAGGACAGTGAATTGGGAGAGAGCACAAATGTTAGAGGCTTGTAAGCTATCTGTATTGGTGCACTTGATTTTTAATCAGGTGAGGTATGCCTCTTTAGGCAGGATTGACAATCTCCTTGACTTCTTGGCATCTTATAAAGTCAGTGGTAACTGTAAAGAATAGTTTTAAATTGCATGTTTCTCAAGGTTTTCACACTGATCCTAAAATTGACATGCAGAACTCCAACGATTTCCTTTCTGCAACCTCAGTGCTAATACAAGACAGTATTACAATGGGGTGGGGGCTACACATGACACAGATCCAGTAGATTCAACTTTACATACACTTCCAATTTGCCAGTTCAGAAATGCTCATCTGGCAAGTACCTGTATAAGTATGTATATTTTTAGATTTCTTTTAGTTGAAGCCACAGGATTTTAAAATGTAATTTTAGTGTCCTACTTTGCCTTAAAACTGGGAAGTCTGGCTTACAGTGGTTTTCATGAGAGACAACAGCTTAATATTTTTGTGTTTCTCCACATAAACACTGGGCATAACAAGGTCATGAAACATTAATGAAAATGGAAGTAGAAAAACAATAGAAAGCTGATATGCAATTACGGCAGTGCAGGACTTCACTCCTATTATTATCTTTCCTGTGTAGCAAGTTAACCTTTTTGATTTTTTCAGAAAAACCATAAGCATGCAAAGACAGTGTATATATATTGCTAAATAAATTAAGAAAAACAAAATACTGTGTCTAATTATATTCTGATTCTCAGATTCTTTTGATTTCATGTAATATGCCTAAAGAAGGAATGCAAATGTCTTGACATCCTGAAATCCCGGAATATCTTTTGTTTAAACCCATTAATAAATGTTATTTTTAAAGAAGTTTGCTGCTAAATTCTTCAGAATTGTTTTATAATATAGTTATTTATAGTGTATGTTTCTCTACCATTACCCTTTAATAATGGACTCTGTTCTGTAAGTCTGTGTTAATACTGCAATATTGTATGCATAAAGGTGAGTAGAACTTACCTACAGTATAAAATGTTTGAACCCTACCAGCTTTGCAAATATAAACCCATAAAACACAGCATATTGTGACATTGTACACTGTAGGTTCTAGTCCACAGTTATCATAAAGCCACAACAAAACACTGTCTTCATCTTTTCCATTAATTGGTTTAAATAATCACTTGGCAATTTGACATCCAAATACAGAAGCACAATGAAGAGGAATAAAAAAAGGACTAGATGGTATCAGACTTTGATTAGGCGCAAGAAAATTGATGCAGAATTAAAATGGAACTCGTAAGATGAGGTTGCCATGTCCATATATATAAATCAGGTCACCTGTACCTTTCACAGAGTCACAGAAAAATGTCTTTGAAAAATTAAAATAAAAAAAATGATATTAATGATCCAGTATATAATCAGTCAGCTTCCAGCCAGTTAGCAGCTAATGAAAAGGAGATCCATTGCAAAAATCAGTCTGTGTTTCACATACAAAATCTAAAATTATTTTTCACATAAATGCAGCCATTGTTCAATATTTTATTCACGTCCTGTCTGCATGGTTTGTCACTGACAGTTTAAAATATAAGCTTTAGTGCACTAAGTTTCCTTTCCACAAACAGATGTGCAAGCCTTGTCCATATTGCACTGGAGAACAAAAAACTAAAATAATTTAAAAATCATCCAAACAAAGAAAAAGCCAGAAGCTGCCCCTGAATAGAGCAATCAGTGATCCCGGCACATTGGCAAGTTCACAAATGTGAAAACATTGAACTCGATCATGATGGAGAAACACAGGAAGATGGCGTACATGAAAAGGCACGCAAACCCCAGTTTCTTATCCAAAACCCATTTGTTCAAGTGCACACCCAGAACCTAGAGAAAGGAGACAAGAGAACACTAATGAATGTCCATAGGAACACATTTAGGCATTCATCCTGGAATGTACTAAAATCAAGTTTATAAAAAAGCAGAAACAAGAGTACAGTTCAGAGTGATGACTCTTGCTACACACTATTAAACAACTAAGCCCTTAAACTTTTTTTTCCTGTTCTTTATTTAGAATTTGCACGTGTTTGTTGAAGTTCTGATATTTTTAAAATTCAATTACAATTACAGTTAAAAAAACTTGTATTTAATTACATACAGCAGCTGATATGATTTTCTTAAATTCTTTAACTTTGTCAGTGTTCTGTCTAATGAGTTGACTGATAGCATTCTGTGTGAAACACCAGTCACTCACAACCGATATTAAAGGTATCTATTATATTTTTTTCATAAAATCTTTTAACTGTTCAGTTATTCACACTACAACAACTATAGCAGTGTACAAACCTATAGTTTGGATGTTTTATTTTGTATGTTTGAGCCACAAAAATGTGAAATGCTCATCAGGCGATGGCTAAATAAACCATAAGCAGGAAAGTTAACCAGTAGACACATTGCTATTCCAACATACTTACTGTGAGAAAAACTGAAGCTAGCAACAGACCCACAGAAAAAATTAGTCCTTTGCTATTGAGATGGATCTAGAGGAATAATAAGACATGGAATGTTACAATGGTTTGATACAAGAAGACAGTGAGAGTTAAGGGATAAAATAACTTAGGTTAGTTTCTAGTAGATCATTGCTCTGAGAATTTCATCTAGCCTTTTCTCAATGGATGCCAGGGTATCAGGCTTCAATAATGTGACTGGGTAGCTGGTTCCAGGCTCCCACAACCCTTTGCATGAAGACAAGTGTCTGCTATCAGTTTTAAATGCGCTTCTCTTCAGTTTCTGTTGTTGTTGAAGAAGTCCATTGGGTTGACTTTATAAGTATTTTAAAATGATATTTATAGGTATCAGTTTAGTTAGCGAGATTTAGAATATTTGGATCACCTCAGATAATAGTCTTTTCTGTTCAAGACTAAAAACTTCAGTTCTTTTTACTTGTCATTATAGGATATTTCTGTAAGTCCAGGAACGTAACTGATCTTTGTCTTATATCCAGTGCATTAATATTGTTTTATAATGTGGCAACCAAAACTGCACAGGGTATTCTAAATGATGTGTGACTACTGTAGTGTATAATTTGACCAGATCATAACTAAAATTTCAAAACAGGTAATAATTATTTGATTTTTTAAAAAGTCTCCACAAAGAAAATTAAAAAATAATTCTCATAATATAGTAAAGTAAAACTGTCAACTTTTGAACTTTTGTTCTTGTTTTTTATTAATTCAATTTCTTTTTATATTAACACTTACTGAAGAGCTCAGAAGTGCAGGTATGATTTCTAGCCATCATTTAGAAAGAAGCATGAAAAGTAGAGAAAACAACTGGCAAATTACATATTCACTGTGGTTTTAAAAACCACAAAAATGTTGGGGGAATGAAGAATTTTTCAGGTGACTTTCATATAAACTAATCTACTAATCTGATGTTGCACAGAGACCTTCTCTTTTCGCTACAGCAAGAAGGAGGTTAACAAAGGCTATGGAACTCTCTGACTTTACATATTTTAAGATTTACAGTAATCCTTGTTGAACACTTCAGTTAATCAGAATATTATGTTAAGGATTATGTTAAGTATATTTGTTTTTTGGGAGTGTCTGTAGAGATTCCTTCTTCATTTTAGCATTTAACACATGAGTTTAATTTAGTGTGGTTTGGCTGGCCCAGTAAAACATGTGTACATCAAACTTTATTTTAGTCAGTGCTATTACATTTTTTCTGAGTTACAATAATCTCAGAGACATACAGTAATAAATTATATTCTACATTTTCACAAATTATCTTGAAATGAGGAACCAGCACATTACAAAAGTGCAAAGAAAGCTACTGTATTAATTTCTACCAGAAATCATAATATTTTGGATTGGAAAGTTTAGGACTTTTTTAAGGTTAGGCAGTACAGAAATGTTTTCTAATTCTATATCCGTTATAGAATTCTATTGAACTCATTTAAATTACACAACCAAATCTGAAGTTTACATTAAGTAAGATATTTGATATACAATAAGTCAATATTTAGACAGAATTACTGAAGGGGTATAAAATCTTCTTTATAGTTATAGGCTTATGAAGCAAATATGACAACAAGAAATCAAGAATACATAGTTTTTTGCTCCATCAATAGCAATGTGTGCAAACCAGGTGCTGCACACATCACACATCAAGTGCTGCACACACCACAAATTCATCAAGTGCTCTGATTTATGTGTGTTTGTCTCATGAAATTTCATTTGCTTTTTTCCTCTGGCAATGACCATGAAACAAGTGTGTACAGAAACACAGACTGTTCGGCAGTGAAGATCATTTTCGGTACAATCAGATTTAAAGAGATGCCTGGGTGCCTGGTATACCTAATTCAATGATGCATACATAACATGCAGCCATGGTGCTTGGTAACACATCACATTGTCTTGCAGCACAGATGATGTCTGTCAATTCAAATTCCCAGGATAAAAATGATCTTAAAAGTCTCAGTTATTGTCATGCTCATGATATGCTTCTTAAAGCTCATGTTACATTATTAAAGCTTTACAAGTCAGAGCAGGGAAAGTAGAGATATCCCCAAGAGGAACACGGTTAGCTTAGGAATGCACTGAGTCAGGAAGATGAGTAACTATAATGTATAATACAGTGCAGCTGTGATTGCACAACTCTGAGGAGGACTTGGTGGGCTATGTTCTAAGGAACATACCCAGCAAAGATGATGGATTCTGGACTCCTATCTCTCTTTTGCAGCTGAATACCACACATTTCTTGCAGTGTGGTATTCAGCGGTGCTAAACAAAACTTTCAAATTAAAGAAGCAATGTGAACCAATGTCATAATGCACTCGATTTTTTTTATTACCAAGTACAAGATTACAAGATAGGAATTTATTAACGATGTAACAGTGATAAGGAGTGCTTGGACAAAATGTTTTGCTTGGACAAAATGTAACCTTTTGCTTATAAATAAACTTTAATGCAAATTTGATCTGGTTTTGACTGCAGGAGAAGGAGTGTTTTCAAAATATGTTAATTTTTTCCATGAATTGAAAGACAACCTCTTTTCTCTTTAAAATATATGGGTCTTACAGACTGGATTTCACATCAAGACTGATAATATCTAAGATTGAAGACCACAGTGCTATTTGTGGAAATAACAGCGCAGAAACCCTAAGTGTAAAACACACAAATACTTACATAAGAGCCATAATCTATGGCCAAGGTTTGCAATGTCCAAGGAAGTCCAAGCCCTACTAAGATGTCAAAGACATTGCTGCCAATGGAGTTTGAGACAGCCATATCCCCCATTCCTAACACACAAAAACAACAAAGACAATAATTAACTTTCAAAGGGTTTCAACTAGTCCAAAATAGTGCTAATCAGGTTCTGTGAAATTATAGGAGAGAGAGCGACTGATGGTGAATAGCATGAAAAAAATATAGCGTAGCATAGAGAAAAATTGTACTTGCATTATACATGCATACTTCTATTTTTTATATCCAATATTGAGAGTCAAACCTGAAATATAAATAAAGATAAAAGAGGTATATTTAAGCATGTTGTAAATAACCCTAGCAACAACTTCCCATTGAGTTTTTTTACAAGTATTAGATTTTTAAGTGATAACTGTACATTCTTGGGTTTCAAACAATTCTAAAGTAGTAGCTGTGTTTCTTGTCTCATATGTTTTATTTTGTGGCACTTCCAAAATTAAGAAGAAATCTACCTGCTGAAAATGTTTCATCTTGATTTGAGGTTACAACATTAGACATCAATGATAGTTGTAAAAGATTTAATAGATTTTATATTGAGACCAGTGTCATTCAGTAAGGATAAGCCATATACTAAGGTTAACGTCCCAGGGATTCTTATTATATAGAACTCTAGTAACTGGTTATACTGTAGGTCACATTAATTTCAATCAAGGTGGATGCTGTGCATTATGGTCTACCTAATACTAATTGATACAGTAAGTTAGTACTTCTAGGCCTTTGATCCATTGACATAATATTGTGTACAACAAAAGCTGAAGAAAAACATTGAATCACAAAGCTCACACAAATATAAATGAAATCAAAGATCAGTAAGTGTTTATCTTTTCATACTAGCATGAAGCCTAACAATGGAAAGAAAGAATGAAATTTGAGCTCTACAGCTCACATCAAAGGCTGGTATCATTACAAAGTGGCTTCTTAGAGAGGCACAGTACACAAAAGGGCAACAGGAACAACATTTATTTGGGAAGGTTAACATGAGAAGGGTTCTCCTCTTACCTTGCCGGGCCACAATGAGACTTGCCATACAGTCAGGTACACTGGTTCCTGCTGCCAGAAAGGTAATACCCATGATTACATCAGGAACTCCCAAAGTGTAGCCGATTACTGTCACCTAGGAAATGGAAGATATGTGTTTCCATTTGAAAACTAAATTACAAAGCTATTATTAGCCAAAATAATTCAATATCCTGGGGTTCAAACATGCAAGATTATACTTCATTCTTGCTTAAAGAAAACAAGTGAACCATAATTTGAAAAGAACTACTGTGTTCGTATTCACAGCCTTGTACTGTGTTCAATAACATTGTAAAATGTATGGCAGCAGGTCAAAATAACACTCCAGTTCTTACCATCCAGACCATTACGTAGGAGAAACATGCAATCCACATGGTAGAGGTTATGAAGGTGACCATAAACCACTTCTCCCAGCGGGGGTTACCACAGTTAGGGACTGTGAAGTACAGCAGGAGACACAGTGGCCAAGCGATAAGCCACTTTAACCTGTTACATATGCCAGCTGCAAAGAGAAAACAGTTGTGGATTCAGACTCCATTTTACATTCCACAGTGCATGCTAGGAGACATCTGGGAAACAGCCTTAAGTCCCTTTGAATTAAATGAGTTTTTATCAAAATTGTAACAATACCTGAGGACATCTTTAGGGAAACTGTGAGTATTATTTTATTTTTATTCATTGCAATGACAATGCATCTTACCCATGTACTTGTACGCCTGAAATATTGTATTTCTATAACATTTTATTTTCAAACCATACTGAAAAATCACAAAGAAAAGTTATTTTCACTGCAACAGCATGGCCTTTATAAACAGAAGGCGTTTTAATCCCCATCTTTGCCTGTCCTAAGTACAGTACTAGCTGCAATCATCTCTTGACAAAATCTACTGTACTTAACCACAATGCCCTGGCTGCCTTGTGAGATATTTGTCAGCTTCCCAGACTGAAATGCTCTTGCTAGGCAGCAATTTACCTGGGGGATCAAAGGGTAAGAAAGGCCCATCATCGTCATCCTCCTCCTCTTCCTCTTCATCATTCTCATTATTCTCATTGTCCTCGTTCTCGTTCTCTGTCTCGTTTCCTGTCTCCATACCATCCTCTTCTCCGTGGTGTCCATTCATGCCCCTCTCCGAGGACGCACCCATGCCCAGGCCGTTCTCGATGCTGTGTTTATTGGGGATCCTGATAGCCACCTCAGAGTCACCATTGCTGAAAGTCTTGTTGTTTACGAGTCGCTGCCTCTGTAAGAATACAGCATCACAAAAACAAAGATACTGTGTGAACTTCAACTACACACCCAATCATCAGAAAAATGCATTACTGAGGCTTCATTTATGAATCATTCCTTTTAATACAGAACCAGAATGTTGGGAATGCCTATAGATAAAACCTGTTTGAATCACCTATATAATCACACAGAAATAAGGCAATAAATATGTAATTAAAATGATCACATTGACTTTACATACATCTAGTGTATATAAAGAATAAATGTATGGATCTTAATTTCAAAGGACCTTCATCTTGAGATTCCCATGAACTCTTCTGTAGAGGTTGGACTGGAGAGCTGTACCTCAGTGATCAGCATCCGACTAGCCATAGTGAGCCTGGTGCGTGCAGGAAAGTGACTGGTGATCATGACCCTCAGACCCGCCTCAGAGAACGACAGCTGGTGAGGATATGCTGACAGGAGCTCATCCACCATCAGGACAGATGTCTTACGATGGAAATTTCCTGCAAATGAAGTGAAGTGCAGTGATTCCATTACATTGAAGAAGCTTGTTACTGCTACATATAGTATATCATTACATATACTGTACAGTGTAAACATGCCATGGCATTAGATTTTCTTTGCATGTGCAATGCAAGAAAAGGAGGTATTTTATTTTTGTTATTATGTAAAACTGCTATACAATGTATTGTCTACTTTAGTTGCAAAACTCCTGCCATACTACAGTATGTACTGTATGAATCATTTTGAAACGTTAATGTCTAAAATATGTTGTACATGTCTGATCAAGCTATTGTATTATTCATTTCATTTCAATGGGGTTGAGTCTCTCTGGCTGTTTTCCAATGTATTTTTTGTACAGTCATTATTTTAGGAATCTAGCACGTTTTTCCTTAATGAGGTTCATTGACTGATTTAACAAATATTTAAATAATAATAAGCTATAAAAAAGCACAAAAAGGAACTATGCAGAAACAAGAAAAGTCCTTTCAGCAAGGTCTTCTCCAAATAGGTCATGAAACATCTGCAGAATATGTTGCCCCAGTTACAAGAAATTCATGTACTCTCCTTGGAGACAGAAATGTTGGCTCCATACATTGAACCTCAAGAGATATATATGTATTAGAAATTATCTACATTGGGCTACCCTATCCTTTGTAGAATTCACATATAATTGACTTCTACACAGTCTTTAATTTGCAGTTACACATTTTTACGTCTTCAGCAGAAACAGTTACAAAATAGATTTTACAAAGGACAGAACACTCATATGACACAGGATCCATTGCTTAAGACCTGACTGAATAGAATGCTTTTTACTCTTACAAATTGTGAATGGTTTGGAATACCTTTTCTTTTGCCTGAAAACATGCCTTTTACATATAATTTAATTAATGCTTCTTTAACAAATCAATCAACCTTATTAACACCATTTATTATATGCCCCTATTATTATTATTTTTTCATTCTGGTATAACTGATGTTTCATAGTTCCATCAATACACTGCTGTCTCCTTTTGATACCACAGCTGAGAAGCACATTTCACACCCAATGTTACCTTTCTTAAGTAGCACTACAGTGGCATCACAGTTGGTGTTATCATCCATGTCTGCATTGTTTGCTGTACCATTGATCATGTTAATTGCACTCTTCCTCCTTCTCTCAAAGTAGCGCTGTGCCCTGGAGTTAAACCTAGATAAAGTTTTCAGGAAACAAAGTCATATATAATTAAATGCTAATTCAGATTCTGCAATCTCTTATTACAATCTAAAATTAAAGATTTAAATACTAGTAACAGATTTTGTTTGGAGAACTATTATCACATTTTTAAAAAAGGCCTTCTTGTATATTTGGTTTATACAACCGTGTACTTACTTCATGATCAGTATGTACACCAAGTACATCGAAATTAAGACCAATGACTCCCACCTGTGAACATGAATGATAAAGGATGTATCAAAGACAGCATTTCAAAGAACTATTGAAAATTATTTCACATTTTTATAAATATTTAATATCAGTTCAGATTGTAACTCAGAACCAGTTTTCCTAAGATTTACAAAGGCAGATATTCAGTGACTATCCACATAACTTATTGTCTATGAACAGTTTTTTTACACCTATTAATAATGCTGAAAGCATTTAAAACAGACAAATTGGTCACATATGCCACACTGATTACAGTGATTGCCATACACATACCGATAACATATACACACTTCCTGCAGTATTTACGATAGTTTACCACTTGCTAATCTTTTTACTTTAAAAAGAAAATTCACTGCAACATTCTGTTGCAAATCACTGAAACATATTCGTTTCCAAGGACACTTAATTTTCTGGATAATCCTTATCCAGTGGAGGGTCATGACAGCCTGGAGCCTTCGCACAGGAAGCAAAGCTGAAGAGCAAAGCACACACCTGTACAGGACCACTGTGCAAGGAATAGTTTCGAATAAGTCCATGGCACTTGGTCAGCAGTTCTACAAAGTCAGGTGCTCAACACTGGAAATAAACTCAGTGACTCTGAAGCTGCAAGGCAGGAGCGATGACATCCATGCCACTGTGCCACTGTGCATGTTTGAGTTATGAAACTGCAAAGACTTCACTTACCAGGAAACCTTTTCATCATGAATGAACTGTAAAACAAGAGAAAAAATATGGACATCATTCACTGGATTGATTTGCCTACCGCAGCAAATTGTTTACATAACATAGACATAGATTTCCAGAGAATTCAATTCTGTGCTCCAGTACGTTATGGGAGCTGAAAATAGATTGCATGTTTGGACACATTTGTGTAATTATTTATCTATTGCACAATTAAGGTGACATTACATCATTACAGATCTACCAGTCCTCATCATATTCAATGTAAACACACATTTTTTTCTCGGAAATTACAAAAATAATTACTAACACCCAGCTGTGCAGCTGTGAATTAAGCCATTGTCTTGGACCAAATGAGCTGTTTCCTGTCTGAAGAAAAACAAAAGCTTTGAAATTTACATACACAAAAACTTAGACTAAGTCTTTAGATTTCAAGTGTAATGCAAAAGGAAAAGTTCAATAAACTTTAAACAAAATCTCAAGTATCTGGTTCTGTGTGTTCTGGCTAGAAAATTAGAATGTTCCCTGCTGAGCTGCAGCATTAGCTCCAGGACTTGCAATGCTTGGTTTTCCGAAGGCCTCCTGTTGTGACTTTGGACTGGAATAAATGAAAACTTCAACCCATCAGTCGCAAATTACAATCCTGTTACTTCTTGGCACGTTTCAATTAAATAGAAGTATGAGGCATCATCAAGTACTAGGATGGTAATGTGAATGAATCACTGACACACTTGGTTTGGCCATGAACTCTCAAGATTAATTAAGTATAACAGTAGTTTAGCCTGGTAAAACACTAGGGCCTCTAAGACTCACACTGAATGGCTTTTCCTCAGTCAGATAAATGCACAGTAGCCGCGATAAGCTTCAAAATGAGCTATTGCAACCACCAATTCTCTAATCTCTCAAGCAATCCTAAGGATTTTTGCAGAGAATAAATTACTATCCTTCCATTTATCAGTTTCAATTACGTACCAAATCACTGTTGTGACAGATAAAACAAATGGTTAGTTAGCTCAATGAAAAGTTTATTAATACTGATAGATATTTACCAATAATGGAACAAGTAATAGGATTATTCCATGCTGAAAAAAAGAAGAAAGAAAACACAATGTTTCAGCCATGGAGCTTTCTTCATGTGTGAAAGAAAGACAGGGCAGGGCTTCTTACACCTGATGAAGGCTCCACGGCGAAACGTTGTGTTCTCTTTCTTCTTTTCTCAGCATGGAATAAACCTATTACTTGTTCCTTTGCAGCCTACGCATGCTGACACAGCTACCCACCTGAACTATTTACCAATAATACTGATTCAGCTGAGATGAGTCAGTCGTGGTCTAGTTACTCTAATTTTACAGAAAGAGTCCGTTTAATTTGACAGAAAATAACGCACAAAGAAGTTTTGAAAAAATGACTAGAATTCAGCTACTGGCCACCATGAAACTGAATCTATTTCTTATAAAACTTGTTGCTCCAGAGACACCTTTATTTTATTCTTTAGAGCATCCAAAATCCCAACAGTGGTGCAAGCCTATTGGCCAGATCATCACTGTAAATGAGAAGGTGTCCTCAAGCTAAGTTATGTAGTTATAAAGGATGAATAAATATAACTGTTGGTTTTACTTGATTTAACCCCAGACCTAGGACTGGCAATTGTTTGGGACACGTTAAAGAGTCAAGGGTTACATAACTATCTACATGTCTAAAACAGCTTCTGCTTTCAGTCAGTTACGAGCATAAGGTGACAAAGGAAGAAAACGGACATGTTTCTGTTATGGAGTTGTTGGTTATATAAGGGTGTCTGTTAAATTCTACCAAAATTACCATGACAAACTGAGAATGTATAATGGATTGGATGGAAAATGGCCTGTTATATTATAACCACAAGGTGGCGGAAAAGACCCAGTACTAGTAGTCATAAAAAAAAAAACTTAAGTAGCTATATAAATTCCCTTTCTGTCATCAGAAAGTCTTCAGAACAGATTATGAAGAATTCCATTACTGTCTTGAATGTCATAATGTGGCTTTCTCTTGTCCCTTAAGACACTTAAAAGACACTAAAAGGAATTCAATTAACATCAATGTACAGATTCAGATGTCATATGGGAAACAAACAAAAAAATAGGTGATAATCAAATCTTGCTTTCAGAAATCTCTTTTATTATGCTGCACTTACTGTACACATAATCAACAACCAAATGTTTGTTTCTAGTTTATACCAGGTCATACCAAAGCAAAACCAGCAACACTAATCAAAACTAATTGACTTTGGTAATAAATAAAAAAAAACACTTTTCACATCTTCTACAGGTGCATATTTGCATCTCTCACATACAGCTTAAGTATGCATACTACAACTTCAGCAAATATGGTGCATAGTCATATATAATCAGATATTTCTAGGGTAGTTGTCTAGGGTAGGTCTTAAACAATACTATTTTCAAAGCAGATATCAAAGTAGCATACTGTACCATCTAACTCTGTTAAAAACATAGACAACTGTCAGGAGAAACTTCTCTACATATCAGACTGTTACTACTGACATACTGTAGAGTAAGGAACTGTGATTTGCCATGCTAGATTTCCAGGTGTATTGGCATCATGCTACAGAACTGAAGGTATGCAAAACAGAGAATGAGTATTTCTGAAAAGCAGTGTATAAATATGTGCACCTCACACTTATCCTGCAACCTTCAACCAAAACATAATGAACATAATGATTTATATTCACAGTAAAAATCCATTCATCTTCTAACCATTTCATCCACTTCAGGGTGAAAGAGGGACCCAGAGCTTCTGTCAGCAAGCAATGGGCACAAGGCAGGGTACACCCTGGATGGGACCCCAGTCAAATGCAGGGCAGACACACAGACACACATACAGTACACTGATACCTAAGGCCACTTTTCCCATAAGCCAATTAACCTACCATGGAGAACATACAACCTCCATACAAATAACACCCCAAGTCCGAAATTAAACCCAGGGCCCCAGCAAAGCAACACAGCAATGCTAAACATTGCACCACAGTGCGGCCCCACAATAACAACAATAATAATAATTATAATATTTGTCATCATCAAAAACATCAAAATGAATTTTATATTCTTATGCACAGAGAAGAGAGACAGAATAAATATCAGTCCCTGTGATAATATAGGAACAATTAAACTACAGTATATAAGATCAGATATAATCATTTTAAAGCCATAGAATGTCGGGTACATACAGAATTCACTATGTACCCTAACCATATTTCTATTGCATCTTAGGTATCAAGTCATAAACTAGCTTGTGTAAATAAAATGTAATATAAAGAATGTAAGTGTATGCATCATGCTAGTGGTGTACCTATGTTCTGCTATTTCTTTGTTGTATTATTATAATAATATACAATAAAAACAATAATAATACACCTTTTTGGGAATGTTAGTCAAAGTATGGACTGGAATTCTTTTGAAATACTGTACAGGCAGGACAAAATAAGATCTGTATTCTTAATCTACAAAGATGATACAGGGACAGAATGCCAGCTTCAAATGTGCTTATTTGATTAATTTTGTTTTAATCAGACTTCTGTTTGAGAATTATATTTTAAGAGTATTTAATACTTCTGTCACTGTCACAGATAACACAATGACTTACCACAATGAGGGCTGCCACTGACAGTGTGTAATATGCAGAATCCCTAAGAAGAGTGTAGCATGACAGGGTGACAGCCTGCAAATCAGAAAACATCTCTGATCAGACAAGGACTAAAAGACATTCAAATAAAATCTAGTTTTAAAAACCAGTAGCAAAGCAATTTATAAAAAAGTACAGAAATTGTATTCTTGCCTGTAAATGTAAATGGAAAGTAAAATTAGGACCAGCATGAAAGTTGTTGTGAAGAATGTCATTTAAAGTTTAATAACATGTTAGACAGATGTTGCTTAATAACACGAGAGACAAATATGCCCATACAGGCATTACATTTCCTAAATGTTAAACCCTGGGTTAATTTCATGCTTCTATCTGAATTCCCTATGAACATACATTTCATTAGGTATTATTTTCTCAAGACAAAAACCAGAATGTAACACACTGTACAATAAAATAACAATTCACAGTTTATGCTTAAAAAATAGGATTGTTTTGTATGATTTTTATACAGTAAGAGCATGCAATTATTTCTTACATAATACATCTACAATCTATGTTTAATCACAATTTTGAGTCCTTTTTGGCAAGATTACATTTGGCTCTGCATGCAAACCCATAGAAGAAGCATTCCATAAAAATTCCCAAGCTTTTTTTTAGCTTAAATGTGTCCAATATCATTATTATGTTATTTGCATGTTGGTATTGGAATGTTTTTATAGTTTTATAATGCTTTACACAGAATTCTGAATATAATATTTAAGAAAAATCTTAAACCATGTTAACATGAAGAGTTCACAAATATATATGCTTCTGGATTAACATGAAGTCTGCTTGATCAGTCACAGTAGAGACCATCTCATTCTTGTGTATAACAAAGGTCATTTAAGACTGATGTGACTGTGCTGGGAACAGAAGAACACATATCCACAGCAACATGCCACTGACTGCTCTACATGACATGCCACTGACAGCAGGTACACCAATGTACACTGAATCTGTATACTGATTCTCTTTCCAGTGAATAAAGAATATATAAAGACACTCACGAATACCTTTATTGACAGACTATATATAATCATTTGACCATTACAGACTATATATAATCATTTAATCATAATTATGTGTAGAAATCAGTATGTACCCTTACCATATTTCTATGAAATATGTTAAAGTGAGATGAATTACAATTAGTTCTGTGCAGCAATCCATAGAAATCTGATTTAAACCATTAAGCAATAATGTATTGTCTTGTTTAAGACATTATAACTTTTGATTCTGCTAAAGGACTGTTCTAGTGATCACATTCACAGCTCAAGTACTTTGCTTTAATGATGACATCACAGAAGTATTGTAAAAAGTCCCTTATCCATGAAGATGTTAGACATTTGAGGTTTCCTTTTGCCTACATGTACAATTCATTTTGTGCTGTGAAACTGACAAAGAAAAATACATTAATTTGTAACAAAAAAATTAAACAAGTACAGTATACTCTTTAATTCTTGTCGTCACATAAGAAATACCTGAAGATCTATAAATACCTTTAGAATTGGTCTAGTCTGAATTGGTCTAGTTCAAATCCATTTAATTAAATAATACTTTATCTTCTTCCTTCAACCTAAGTCGTTTGGGCTAACTTTCATCACTTGCTATCCAGATTTACTGGAAATGTTTCACAGCTTTTGTTAACTCCCTACATGATCAGGAAAGACTATTTTACAAACGTCTGCAAAAGGAAATATTAAAACTTTTAAAAGTAGTGTATGCATGGTCTTCATTGTGATCTGGGTGAAGAAATACAATATTCTAAATACATTGTATTTACAATACCTGAAAAAATAATTTCAAGGGTGGATTATTCTCCAAATATTAGTCACAGTTGAGGAGAGTTTCATTTAAGTATCAGTTTGGCACCTCTGTATGTCCTGCAGATGTGTCTATTGGATTACAGCATTACTTTTAACAGTAACAGAGGATTTTTATTGTAGTTGCAGCAATATGTAATCCCTTCAAGTTAATTTATTTCTGTTTCCTTTCTGTGGTTGGTAATCCTTAGCTGCTGGCTCTAGATGTGTTTGATCATTTTTAATCCTTCTGTATACATAGCTAACAAGAGGAGGCTGGCTTTCCACCTTCAAATCCAAAGGAAAGGATGGGCATCGATTATCTTTATTTCTTCCGAGAATACAATGTAGGGGTAGGGACCACAGTTGTTTCCTAACCAAACACACTGAATCTCCCGTGGAAAAAAGCTTAATTTGCAATCCAAAGTGTTCCTGATTTATCTGTCAATAATAGGTAGACATCTATTTAAACCTCATTATACAACTTTATTATACAACCTGACACATTCACTGAAAGTCTTGTGTAGCACCTGCTGGGACACAGACAAGACACATATACACATCATCCAGTACCATCAGTACTTTATTACTACTAACTATACACTATCAAGACAATCGAAATATCATTCTGGAAAGAATGATGTGACCAGACTTCTGCCTGTAGCTAAGGTGACAAAATAACTTGTAATAAGCAGGATAGTTGCTAATTCCCTTTTCTTAAAAAATAAAATCAAACTTCACAAAATAGAATTATGGTAATCATAAACGTGAGACATTTGCAGGTTACTGATTATAGTGAGGCACTGCATGTTTTTGATAAGAAACACAATGATTAAATATGACCTCTATTTTAAAAATGCATCAAAATGGATAAACTGATGTTCAGAACAGTCACATAAAATTAAAAAAGGCATTAAATTAAAGATATGTAACAATAATATATTTTTTTCCATAGATGCCTCTTAATGGTTACCAGGATTCAAATAATCCAGCTCTAATTTCCAGATTTATTGATTTTAAAACATATTCTAAAACTGGAACCCAAGCCTGTTTAAACCTTTAACAGATAGCCTTTATTAATCAGATCACAGTCATGTGAGATCTGATGTGGGCAATGAAATCTCTATGACTTCGCAAGAGATGCTTTGTGCTGCTGTTTTGGGATTCACTCTTCACTTCCAAACAAGCCTGGAAGTTATGACAGACAAATTATACCTTAGGAACAAACGGTTAAGGTTCATTGGTGATATAATCAAGTCTCATCAATCAAGTGGTGAAATGAGCTTTCCAACTTTCCAAAACAATACTGTTGATTTATATCTTGGCATCCATGTTTTTACTGTGTATATGTTCCTGAGAATAAGCGATAAGGAATTATTCAATATGCTTCTTTCATTACAATCTTTCCAGCTTTATTAGTTATAAGACATGACTAACATTTTAATTCTTGAATAACTGATTGATGGTACAAGGGGCTTGACTTTCAATTATTTTGTAATTGAAATGTGCTGTTTGAAAATTATGTGCTAAACCAAAATGGCTCATTAATAATATAAATTTAATACTTCATTATTGTCATTTTATTTATTTTCCCTGAAAAACCAATAAACCAACTGAACAGAATATTAATACAAAAGGTCATTACAGAGCTCAGAGACATTGTGACCACACCTTTACGCTAAGTGAAGGTGTGGAATAATACATTGCTGCATACTGTGTATAAAATAATAAAAAAAGTGTTTTCTTGATTTAATAACAAATTAAAACAGCAAAATGAAAAAGAGTGAATCAAATGCATAGGATTCTTATTTGTTGTTTGATTTAGGTACATTGCTTGGAAAGTGTGATTTTGTGCACTGTACCTGTATACATGCAATTCACTGAGGTCATTAATATTAAGAACCAGTGACTGTTATGAATTTATCAGATGATAAATTCCCTCTACCTCCTCCCCTCCACCACTGGACAAATATTTATACAATAAACTGTAGTATGTGTTTTAAAACAACCTACTGTATTTCAGCCTTGCTCAACATTGATTCCCTACTGTAAATATGTGACAGAAATCATGAGTTATAATTTTATTTAAACCTCATGTGCCAATAATGTGGTTAATAGGAGTGTGCACTCCTGGCAATAAAAATAATTTAGGTAAACCTTTAAAGGGACCTTGTGTAACAGCTAGGTCATATGCACACCCATTGGGTTTTCCTATTTACTGTATATACCACTAGTGGAATATTTCAGTTATTTGTATACTGTCATTTATGACAATTTACTATTTTCAGCTGTGACATTTTTTATTAATGTGCAGTTTTACGCAATACATATATCCCTAAAGGCATGAAAAAATAGGTTTCATGCTCTTCCGATTGTGTTGACAAAGGATTATTTAACACCTCTGTGCAGACCTCTGGTGTTTCTCTCTCTGCACTGGGATTTCTGAAGTCATTAAGCACAGGCTGTAAGAGCAGCTCTAACCTCTGACTCTGAAAAGGCTTGTGAGAGTAGACTACAGCAAACAGTAATAATACACTACTTGGGGTTCAAAGCTATTACACATCTTGCTTTGTGGTTTGTCCATATATAGTACAAACTATATATATACACATATCATCATCCACTACATTTGTTCCTATCATTCACCTTTATCTATTTAGTTTCAGTTGTAGCACAAAAGATCTTTAGCTTAAATGTCAGCAGGAATTTAGTTAGGAAATATATATAACCCCTTGTAATTGGGCAAAATTGTTTAGTCTCATTTTAATTTGGGTCCTGGTAAGAAAAACAGGGAATTTTCTAGATATTAGAGCTTAGAAGGATAACTCTGTCTGTTAATGCTAGTGTTTTTAGAACAGCTAACAGTACACTTCATCCCCATGATCTTTTGTTAGCAAAACAAATTTATACTGTATATCTTTAAAAAATAAAATGTGAACACACATTCTTAAAACTAGCTTTCTAAATCTCAGGTGATGCCCAAGCTGCATATAAAAAATGTAATTTAAAGTGTTTTTTTTTAAGGCTTCTCAAATCATCTTTAAAAACTTGCTGAAATGTACAACAGTGCTTGAAAGATAAAGGACAGGCAGAAAAACACTTTCTCACTTGATGTGCCTTTAATGCCTAGGAGGCACAGCAATTTTCATAGATGGAAGCCAGTGGACATAAGTCAGTTTACAAATTAGATAAGAGGGCACACACAGTTACTGAGTGCATTTCTATACCACAGATGATTCTGTTGCCTTCCCAGAAAAACAGGTTTCAACAGGCTACTCCTACACATAATGGTTATGACTAAGAATTGTCATTTTGAATGCACTTGCATTACTCATTTAATAATTTCAGAATTCAGAGACCATAAAAACATATTTCTTCTGCAATGTTACTTTTAGATTACAATTTGGCTGAAACCCAAACTTACAGGAGAAGGGCTTCTGGGAGAGAAGAGGATTGCTAGATTACCACACAATTCAGGGGCAGATGGCATATGAAAATTTTAAAGCATGTCTTTAAATCCAGAGAAGGGTTCCCAGAGTGGTTCGAGGTCTCTGGACCTTGGCTTTTAATGAATTAAGTCCTTGAAAGTGTCAAACCATGTACAGACGTTTTGTAAGCCTACTGTACATTGCACTTCCAAACATCACCATGTTGTTACATCTTACTTAGAGGTGTGAATAAATGTGACCCTCAGGGTTTCTGGAATTCATTTGATCAATTCTGACAAATATCAGTTTACTTTGTAAAATGCTATTCTTATTCTTATGCTTATGCTTATTCCATAATAACAGTTTTCTAAGTGGTTCAAGCAAAACTAAATATTCAATTTGAAACTCATTCTAAGATTTTTTTCATTGCTCTTAAATCAGTAGTATGAACATATGTCAAAGGCATTGTGACATATATCATTTGTTAAATTAATGTTCTCATGCTAACACATAAGATTCTGAATGGTTTAGCTGTAGTTTGTCTTGAGGGCCTGTTTCATGAGTCTAGTTTAGTTCTTCTGAGATCTGCTAATTCAGTATTTTTGTCAGTATTCACATAGTGTGCTGTATCATACTGTATATGTGGACTTAAATAGTCACTTAAATAAATCTTACTTAAAATAATAGTCTTTCCAATATAGCCTTTAATGTAAAATTTATATTTTTGGTTTTACTTGTTTAATTTGGTTTTGCTTTTTTTAAAGTCATTTTTCCAGTTTTGTTTTACATTTGTGGTATTGTCCAGTCTTGCAAAAGTATGTCCCTCTCTTATTATTTTTTTAAAACTGTATATTCACAGGGGACATTTGTTTTTACCAAACATTCTAAAATATAAATAATTTCAATATCTCATCTGAATATCACAATTGATTCTAAAATAACGGAGTTAAACCATTCAGATAACATTTTAAATCACCATCAAAATCCCAAAGTGTTAGCAATTCAAAGAAATATACCAAATTCAGAATGTTCTACTGAAACATATGTTACTCATAATTAAATAGATTAATAGATAAATACATGCCACAGTCATACATCCTATATTGAGGACATTTGTTTTCCATACTGACTAGGTGATGTTGTTGATAATTAGAAGGCAATTATTCTACTTTGAGCTTTCCAACAGGTTTTAGTTTTTACTGACATCACTGCAAAACGATTTCTCAAGCCGATGTGGCTCAACCATTAGTTTGCCTTCACAGCACAATAACATGTTTTTTATTCCAGACAGAGGTCATCACCCAGCCAGATACAGAGAATGCCCTGTAGAGAAATGTCTACTTGTTGTCCAGCTATCGTTGCAAAGTGTTAGAATGATCACAGAATGAAAAACATATTTAATCCACAGTGGTGACCTTGTCGGAGTAACAGAACATCTCTCATTTTTGACAGCCATCCAGTGCACTGCCTACAGTAGCCTTTGAGAATGCCATATAGATAATGCAAATTCTGTCAAATCCAAATCAGTCATGAGGCTCAGGAAACCTTTCACATTTCTAAGTTGCTTCCTTCCTCTTATACAAACAATATTCCTGTTGCGTAATCTTTTTGAAGTTACTATCATGACTGATAGCACATTTTTCGAACATTGTCATTTGTTCCACTTACATTATCACACTTTAAGCTTGGTATGTAGCCCTTACATATATTAAATTGTTATATAAGCATTATCATGTGCTGAGTATTGCTTGTCATTTTTTAAGTACTTACCAAATGTTTTCCCTCTTCTTAGTTATACAGTAAGTTGTTTTTTATTACAGTTACTACAGCTTTTAGCTTTTAGATATATTCTATCAGTGTTTTAAAAAAGCATTTTTTATACTGCAAACAGGATGCAAAGTCTATACAGTTTATACTGTATACACAGGTGGACTTTTATATCTGTGTAAAAGTTTGTGTAGTGTTTCATGTTTTATGACCAGGCCTAGTCACATGCCTTAATATACTTTAATTGTCTTCTAACCAACAGTCAGCCCGATAAACCACAAATTCCATATATATTTACATTTACTATTGCATTGTGAAATCTGTAATGTTTTCAAAGTGTTTTTTCGTTTGTACATTAAGAGTAGAGTTTAATTAATTTAAAAAATAAAACAGAGATGATTTATCATGCAGGTGACAGTTTGAGAGTAGAGTTAGAGAGACTGAGGAAGGATATCTGAGCTATAAAATCCCTATTTGCATTTTGTAATTCTTATGTTAACTGTGCATTGTTCCAATTGAGCAGAAATAAAACTCATTACTAAAAAACTCATCATCGTATGGGATGTACTGTAATCCTCGCACTATGATTTTCTAAGCCTTTTCTGTTTTACCATGTCTGGCTTCTTAACATGGCACTGACAAAAGACTGCAAAAGGGTGTTCCATACATACTATACATCTGCTTACAGTGTAATCATTAGGTAGTCTCACTAGAATATGAGGTGGAAACAGAAAAGGGAGAAAGTCAGTTTTAATGCCTCAGAAATTTAAAAGAAAGTACAGAAAAGCTGTGGCATCTGAGCTAAGGCTAGTGTATAATAACTGTTTAAGAGCTGTCAGACCATATTATGTGTGTCCTGCTGGGTCACTTTCCTCATAAAGACTCTTGTGATGTCTATTGTTAGTGCCACATTGTCACAGAGACTGGCTGCAGATATCAAACATCACAAGCTTTAGCTGAGCCAGCACAAGAAAAGAAAAACAAAAAAGAAACAGCCAATTTCTGCAAAGCTCAGCTTTACAGTGCAGGACTCTAAGGGCCCTTTTGAAATGTGGCAAGGGGGATGCCAAAATCTGTTACAAAAAGAAGAAAGAAATATGACTGGAGTGTCTTATTTTGTATGTCTCACCATTAGCTGTTACTGCAGAAAACAGCAGAATAAACGATTTGTCTTTATTTCAGTTTCAGTCATCACAATTCATGGAATTGTGGATTTCCACAGCTGGAAAAAGGTGTTCTGCTAGTATAGTTTGTGTTACTATAATGGTATCACAAAGTTGTGGCTTTTATGCAAAATTAAATGCAATACAAATGTAAAAACATATGTCTGCTTTAAGGAGAGATTCATCTGATTCAAATTGGTACCAGTACATAGCAAAAAATATGTACGGTGGAAAATCTACAGTACTTATATAATTGATTCATTGTCATCTTCATCTGGAACGTTGAAAACAATTTTGCGGAACACTTTATGTTTTGACTCAGCAAATACTGCATATAAGTGATTAAGTTGTAGTTACTCGGTTACTGAGTGAAGGATGAGAAAATATAGTTAGAGAAACAAAACAAGGTCAAATAGTGCCTTTAAAGTCTTAAAATATATGACATTTTGGAATAAGCTACATTAGCATTAGGAAATACTACAAATGAAAGCTACATGAACATAAGACGTTCCCTTTTGTGTCTGTGCTCTAGAAAAAAAAATAGATTGCCTTTGAAGAAATTATTTCAAAACTCAAAGAAGTCTGTTCTACATTGAAATCATTAAAGCTTATCTTCTGTTTCCTTTTCTCTTATTGCAGGCATGCAGAAAGTGCTAAAATTTAGGAAAAGACTAATACTACCTGTCCAGCAAATACCCCACAGACTCCAATTATACAGAGGATATTAAAAACTGCTGATCCCACAATGGTTCCAACACCCACATCTCCCTTGGTGATAAACACACCTGAAAAACAGAAACAAATAAAGTTACATTAAAATGCAACATTTTTGTCTCAGATGCTTAAGCATATTTAACAATTTTTTTATTGCATAAGCTCTCAATTTTTATTAACATCATGTCTAGAGTCCTTAAATCTGACCTAGGATGCTTCAAAACCAAGCAGTTGAGCATTTTTTATTCTGTAGTTTTTAGATACTGTATATTGTACTGTATGTGTCCTATTCGTGAATCTATTTAGATTCGTGAATCTAAATGCAAACCAGAGAGACACCAGAGTCACTCCTGAATATGCAGAGTAATGAGGTGGGAAGAACAAATGGAGCACTGGCACATGAACACAAAAACCCTCACAAACACAGGGAGGACATGCAAACTCAACTCATGACAAGGTCTGTGAGACCACTGTATAGTAAGAGCCACCCCACCACTCTGTTCTTTTTATATGCTATTATTAGATTTCACATAAACAGGAAGATCAGCAATACTAACACTGAGTACCGTATATCAGAGAGCAAATACATCAAAGCCAATAAAAATACAGACTACTGCTGGGTATGAATCTGATGCTTGTTTATGTGGAAATCAAAATAACAGTTTAATGTTGTAATGGCCTCTGCTTTGAATACTTAAACTACCATTATTGATTTTATTGACTGAAATCTCCAGTGTACTCCAGCTTCCCCAGTGAATGTTCCCCACAATAAAATCAATAATGCCTTAGTAATACCAATTGAGCATGACAAGATCAACGAATGGTTACAATCTAATATTTGTTAATTGCGAACAACAATGGATAATTATTGCACTATATTCAATTTCACCAAACATATGTCAACTGCAGCCACACTGAAGTTTTTTTACAGCTATAGGAATAGTTGACTCTATAATCCTGTGGTGGGCAAATTCAGTTTGGGAGATTCATAGTCTTGCAGGATTTCTAGGTTTTTAAAGTCCTTAATTGGTAAAGACACAACAAAAAATTAAGTTGATTTAATCATTAGTTCAACTGGGAAAGAGAGCACAGAAGAGATAAAAAGCAGAAAGTCCTATAGTCTCATGGTCTGGCCAATGGAGATCATTCATAGCACTTTGAATTCTCTCTAAGATCCATGGCTCAAAAGTTCTTTGATCGATTTGCTGTTTCTTCTTCTCACTTTCTCAACAACCGAATTTATCTGCTGTCTTTCTGGTAGGAAGCTAGTTTCAGGCTGTAAAGTGGAAAGAAAGAAGAAAAACATAATCTTGGTGAGGAAGCCAACTTTGAAACCAAAGTTGTGGAGCCTTCTTTAGAAGTGTGGATCAAGGTGTGAAGTTCTGTAGCTGAAACATTGTATTTCCATTTTTTTTCTTTCCTCTTTTCAGTGTGGAACTAACCTCTGCTTGTTCCATTGCAGCTGATAGTTCCTAACTTGAACCCGTATTGTCAGTATAGACCATATAAAATGTTCATTTGTATTCTTTAGACCTCCTTCTATAGTAAAATAATGCCACTATTTAAGAAACCTTCAATAACTGCATTACCAGTATAAAAGAAAATCTTTCCTGGATGTTCCACCACCTAACAAGTATTAATTTCTTTCTTACCCTGGTGATCTCAGGAAGACTGTCACCTCAGAAATGCACAGGAAACATATTGTATAGTAAACTTTCATTAAAAATAACCCTCCTTAATTGCGACGATGAGATAGCTTTGCCTCCAACCTGTGATCATTCTAAAAGATGGTAATTTTCCCTGCTATGGGTGGATGAAGCTAATTTCCTCCTATCCAATTAAAATTCTTCTGGGGGAAAGTATCCTTTCCCAGAGCAGACTAGCCAGAAAATCCTGTTGAATTGTTTAAGATTTAGAAAAGGAAAAAATACCAAAGGGACATTCAGATTTATTGGGAAGTCTGTTTGGTTTACTTGGGGAAAGCTTGCTGAAAACATCAGTCCACAAGTAAGCCCCTTTCATTAAATTCTTCATGAGTGGGAAGACATCAGACATCTGCCTCACATTTCCAAATGACAGAACAGGAGAGGGTGTATGTGTGTGGGGAGGGATGGGCGATCCAAATTAAAAGAAAGCTGTTGTCCTTGAACTTCTGCCAGGAAAAACATGTTTTCCATGAAGTTTGAGTGGGTGGGGTATCCTAGGATAACATCCCTGTTAGAAGGTATATTATTCACATGAGATGATATCCTCTGACACTGGTTACAGATGTGTTAAAGTAAGAAAGAGCAGTGCAAGAACCGTTAGACCGTTACCTTTGGGAAACATGATATTCCGAAACCTCAGTTTCAGTGAGCTCAGTGCGGTACTTTTCTTGCATTGTGGTTCAAAATACAAATGGCCTAATAGGCTTAGCTTTGCCCAAATAGTCCAGTGTTCTTTTTTTAAATAGTGCATGATGAAATATCAGGTGTACATAATGTGAAAAATCTTTAAGTGAAGACTGTCAGTTAAAAAAGTGGGTAATTCACCAATGACTGAAGTAAAGAGCTCGGGTGCTGAACTGCCTGCTGCCATGAAGGTGGCTCCAGCAACATCTTCGCTGAGGTGCAAGCGCTGGAGAGAAAAAATAATACAAAATCATGAAATCTTAATTATGACTACACTTCATTAGAGAGGGGATTGATATTAATTATGTATTTCAAATGGTACGATATACTACCGAGCGTTATCATAAAACAATTAATTCAGTGGTTTCACAATGTACCTAGAAATGTGCACACTCTTTCAAGTCTTTCAAGAGACCGTAAAGAAATTCAAGTCAGAAAATCTGCTTATTTGGGTAGCATGGGAATGCTCTGTAACTGCATCCTGCCACGACTGGAAATTTACAAATGTTAGCCTCTGAGTCAATCATTCAGAAGTCAACATGTCAGAGAAAAGCTTTCATTGCACTTAGAAAGTCCAAATGTAAATCAATGTACTGCAGACAAGCAAGGGAAAAAGTCACAAGCCTAATTCGACATTTTGGATGAATGTATCCTAATGCTTGGATCAAGAGAGGTATAAATTTAGCTCAGCTAAACAACAAACATTAATCAATGACTGTATTTCAGCCATAAATAGTATATTCTGAATTTCTTCAGCTTATACAGTACACCTAGAAAATCAGAAAAATATATTTTTAGATTAGATATAAATATTTCTATAAAGTTGTGACATTTATTCAACGTGATTGAGCTTCAAGATTACAGCAGTGGTTAAGAGGCTTGAGCTCACTGATGGTTGGAGCTCCGCTGTTTTCACCTGGCATGAGTGGTGCAGTAAATGTTGAAAATGAAAATGAAAGCATTCGCATGTTTCAGGATGATATAATAAAGGGACAGGACTTACTTCACAAATTTTATCCAGAGAGGGCACAAAGTAGTCATCACAAACGAGAGCCAGGGCATAGAACATGTACATTGCCTGAAAAAGAATTGCACAGAACCATGAGTTCTCTATGCCTGAGAATCACATCCCTGTTAGAAAACCCCCTTTAATACCATCCATTTCCAAATAGTTTAACACAACATAAAAGCATTTTAATGTAACATCAGTATGAAACATACACTGTACTAAAATAAAATATTAAAATATCTTAGAAATAAAAATGGCTTTTTAAATAAAGTGCCGTCAGAACCCAGCTGGCTGCCCCTCTTACTGCAACATTATTCATATTATCTTCCAGTAATCTACAATTAGCCTAAAAGCTAAGGCGTGATCAATGTGTATTTAAACAGTCTTTCATGTATCTCGAAGAAGCTGTATTCACCTTATAATGAGCATTTCAAAATCAAGAACTATTTTCTTGTTTTTTTTTCTTCCTGCTATTGTTAGACGGTTGAATGTATCAAGATTACTTTATCTTTTTTCTCTCATATAAAGGTCATGGGCTTAATCAGCCATCACTAGTAATCTCTGATGAATAATGAACAGCTAAAATAGAAAACAGAAATTGCTCACTAAAGGACAGAATGAACAATATTTCTTTTTGGTATTTGGTAATTTAACCATAACATTAACCAATGACTGTATTTCAGCCATGAATAGTGTATTCTGAATGTCTTCAATACACCTAGAAAATCAGAAAAAAATATATTTATAGTTTACTACATATATATACTATACTTTATATTTATATACTATATATTATATACTATACTGTATACAGTAGTCATAAACTATACTTATACGTTTACTATATTTAGAAAACTTGGATAATTTTAGATATATACATATTTCTATAAACTTGTATTTGAGATATACTGTTTAAATATTTCTAAAAAGTGAAATGTATTTAACATGATTGAGCTTTAAGATCTTATTACAGCAATGGTTAATGATTACTAGATCAAAGTTCCACTAGAAAATGTCACACACTGAATCACAGACTGAAAGAAAATAAAAATGCTAAAAACAATTTTAGTATTTTTTAATGCCTGTCAATATATATATATAGATTGTATATTGTACATTTCATTGCAGATACAAAAATGCTTAACAAGTATAACAGTGTCGTGTCCTTATCTTTAAAATAGAAAAAAAACATAAAGCAAAGTTTTGAGAGTGAAGCCATCTTGATTTGTGCACAGGAGATAGGGAGAGAGCAAAGACAAGAGGGAGAGAGGTGAGGTGAGGAAACCTCAAAACAGAACAGCTAAGAACCGAAAGCAGGGAGAGGGCAAAAGGGGGATAAAGAGATAGAAATCTCTTCCAGAGGGATATGTGATAAGCAGCAATCTGTAAATGAATGTAGAAATTAAAAAGAGATTTGTCAATTGGTGAGAGCTGGGGGACTGCATGAATCAAGTCCAAGGATAATTTGGGCCTCTGTTGTTATATAACAAGCTTTGAACTGAATAAACACAAAGTCACTCTGAAAGCCTCTCTGAATAAGTAAGATCATTGAAAGGTGATGTCACATGGAGAGTAAATGTTTACCATCTGTGAAGTAATACTTACCTCTAATTACGAAATGCCAATTTAAAAGTAACAGACAGAATAGTGGGAGTTCAGAAATACATGTTCTTCCATTGTACAACCAAGTTATACCAATGTGTAGAATGAAATGAGCATCTGGAATGGATGTTGACTTTTTATGCTTTTGTGGATGACTGATATGAGGAAAAATACATAAATCTCAATATAAATAAATTCTTTGTGGTTTATACCAACATTTCAGTCTTAGGATCATCCAGTATTATAATGTGAATAATGCTACTGAATTTTGAAGATAAAACATTCAGCCCATGGAAATGCAATGACAATATAGTATTAACATTTCATGTGCATTATCTTCAGCAGACCAGAATAACAGTCGGCTACTGGTTTGTGCTGGCTATCATACATTACACATTCAAAAATATCATTGACATTTTTGTATTAGCTACTGTACCAGGCTCATAAAATGATTATTTAAAGTCTTCTGTTACTTCTACTAAGCTTATTGCCACCTTGCACTGTTCACCTTATGGCACCTTGCACGCCAGAAACCACAATGAGACATTTTATATACCATTACTTTCAATCTCTCAGGATCTGTAGCTGACTTTAGTCATTGTCACATGGGGCTGACACACTGCTATGTGAGGTTTTGGACCATCCTTTTAAGTGTTGTCAAGAATCACATGAGCATGTGCATCTGATCATCTGATCACCACTGACACTCACACGGACAATAAAGTTATACAATCATACCCTGAAAGAGGAAGGGACTTTAGCCACAGCTGTTACATATTTGTATGTTTCTATTTGGACATGTTTCGGAAGGATTTAAAAAACAAATGCGCCATCTGGTGCTTCTTTAAAACAAGTAAGCATATGTCCCCTCCACCCTAAGCACAGGCGATTTCACTTTCTTCAAGTGCCCTTTAAATCCAAGTTGCTTGGCACAATATGACCCACTCTGTATCTCATTCCACACATCAGTAAAAGATCACATCTTAAAACATCCTTGAATTCAAATTTACTTATTATTATCAAATTATCTTAAATAAATGAGAATTGAAAACAGTTTTGTTTTAAAAAGTAGTTATTTTTATTGTGTTTGTTAATACCGCATTCAGTTAAAACCTAGATGAAGTGAAAAGAATAATCCAATTTATTTTACATAGCACCTTTCAAGTCAAGACAACCCAAAACACCTTAAAAATCAGAGAACAAAGAAAGAACAATACATAGGTCATGTAAGGCAAATTGCAATATAGTTTACTGCTATCTCACCTAATCTCCAGATCACAGATGATCATACTAAAGTCACGATTTTGGATCTCGTCTGTTTTATCATCATTAAACTATAAATATTGTGATATCCAAATGATCTCCAAATGATAAATAGGTTGCAAGAATAAAGATATCTAAATTAGTGTCGGACACATAGTCATTCTTGAAATAAAGCTGAAATCCAACAGCATTATACTGAAAATTAATACCAAGATGAGAGGAAACCTGACCAACATTTAAAATGTAGATGCTGACAAAAAGAAAACTAAACAGAGATAACAGAATTACCCAAAAATGTATCAGGAGCTGAGGGTTACACTTCCCATGAAAAACTAACCTGAAAGTTTTGCTGTTTGATAGGAAAATAGTAATTAAACTATTGTTTTTGATGAAAGGAAGCTTTGATGTGGAAGAAAATATTATATTCTAATGGTAATTGCAGTATTTTACTTGTGTAACCACACACCAAAGTCCAGCCTGTTGCCGTTTTTCCTAAAAGAGGAATCCTGTAGGGTGGAGGGTGTACTCCTGGGAGCCCTGGTTCAATTCTAGACCTGGGATGCTGTCTGTGTAGAGTTTGTACAGTATGTTCCCAGTGTTCGTGGGTTTCCTCCGGGTGCTCTGATTTACTCTTACAGTCTAAGGACATACTGGGAAATTTGCCCCAGTTTGTGTGATTGGCCACAGATGTCTGTGTCTGTGTCTGCGTGTGCCCTGAGACGGACTGGCCCCCTGTATAAGGTGTACCCTGCTTTGTGCCCGTTGTCTGCTGGGATAGGCTTCAACTCCTCCTCAACCCTGAATTGGATGAAGTGGTTAGAAAATGGATGGATGATAAAGTTCTTAATTATTTTCCTTGCATTACATATTCAGGCAGCTACACTGCATATGACATTTGTTCATATTTATACCTTAATGTGGAATACTGCATTCCAAAACCATTACATGACAAAGAGAAAACAAAACATTTACTTGTGTGTAATAAAACTATGTTATACTGATGTATAGGCAGAGCTGTTGAGTAACATGCTTTAATTAGATATATATCAACATTGAATATGGAGTCAGGATTCCCATTTGGATATCTTTTTCTAAGTGGTTTATGCCAAGAGACTTTGATGATCTGCTCCTCAAGTGCTAAATTGCAAGTTAATACCTATGGAGATGAGAGTGTGGTTGACTGCTAGAACAAAGAGTGGTTTAAGCTAATAAGCCTTATAATTCATTACTGATTAAAGTAAAAATGGGCTGTTCACATTTTTACAAGAAAGCTCAATAATTGGTTGGCTATGGGTGTAATTCATTGAGCGCACAGCTTGTCATACTTACATGCTAGTTAAGATTCAGTGACTCTCCAAACTACAAGGCCAGAGTGGAAATGACTCACATGTCACAGTCTGCTTGACCTCTGTAGGTGGGTGTGAGTAGGGATGTGTGAGTTGTGTGCGAGTACTAGAGGCCTCTGAGGGTTGCCTGCAGTGGAATTATTTCTTTTAGGACAGAACCTAATAAATGAATGTCAGATGCCAGCAGGACCCTCCAGTCTCCCCCTCATTTGCTTTCTGTTCTGACAGTCTGGATGACAAGAGGAGAGGGCTAATGTGTTCAGATGGAGCAACATGGGCGAACGACCTGGCATGCTTGATGCTACACATATACAGTAGGTAGAAGAAACACTGCTGTTGGTTACCAGTCCAAGAAGAGGTCTTCTCCAGTACCTTAGATTACTTCTGCTTTCATATGGGAATTTACTTTTTTATAAAGGACCTTGTTAAAAATTTTCTTGAACCTCAAAATTTCACATGGTATTCATTGTCCTTGATGGAAACATTCTAGGAAGCTGGTTAAACAATACCTTGCTGCCTCTTAATTGTAAAGGTGCAGTATCCAGACATAGAACAAAACTCCCCATGAGCTGCTACCACTGTGGAGCAGAACTAAATTAAAGAGTCCATTATGCAGCAGCTCCATGAACTTTCCTATCAGTTTTTCAATGGCGCATTACTAAAAAAATAAGAAAAAAAGATAAGGATTAAGTTGGAGGCTTTTCCCAATTCACTACAGTGTTGTTCCTTCCATAGTTAATTTTTTAATACTGTACAAATACAATACAGTACAAATGCAATACAGCTTGCATTTCCTGGTATTCTCTTCCAAGTAATTATTACTAGAATGCTTTGTACAAGCCAGTTATTGGAAGTGATCCAGATACAGCATATTGTGTCATAGTGCTGCTTCACACAAGATACCCAAACACTGTAAATCCTATATATGTAAATCTGGTTTTAATTTGAGCATATTTATGGGCTCCAATAAATAAACTTCCAACAGTGTTGACAAGATTTAATAGTAGAGCAGTTAACGGAGATCTTTCTATCCAGCAACAGATGCTTTTCTGTACTTATCATTTTGTTTAGACTTGGGTTGAATTTGTTTAAATATGGGTACTTGCCAGAGACGATATTTTTTTGTACTGCAGAGAAAAACAACCCATTTAAAATCAAGACATAGTTTTGCTTAAGGAAAGGACCCTCGGTTTACCACAAAATTGGCTAACTTTATATGACTGTTTTTTAAATTTTATCATTACTAAATCCAAATGTCTAAAACTGAACTAAATAAAAAAAAAAAAAAAAACAATTTGTGTGTTTCATTTATACTGAACATAAAAAAACATAATTCTATTTCTGCAAGTACTGTATGTTGTTTAAAAACTAGATTACACAGTCTTCGTGCCATTTTGATTAACTGTAGACTCGATGACGAGAACGTGATGCTTCTGTCATGGATACCCTACCTCCCTGTACCAAGCCCTTTTCAAGATCTGTGGAATACTTTTCCAGGGTGTAAAAGGAAATAGGATAGAATCCTACAAAATAGAATCTGTAATCTGGTGAAAAGTACACATTGCATATGTACAACCTTTAAATTGTAGCTACATACAGTACTACCCTGTAACTTTCAGGAGTAGACCACCTGTTTATGAAACCCGGTTGATGAAAAATATTGATCAGCGTAATGCCTGTGTAAAATCCTGGGTTCGGTAAAATGTTTCAGCCATTCATGTGAAGGACAACAGAGCTTCCACTGGCCGATTATCAAACTTTATTGGTAAAACAAAATAAAATAAACTACTGACCAAGCAAGAAGAAGACAAAGAATCAAAATAACGGACACAGCGCGAGCCTGCATTCTCTCCTCAACCGTCCACACCACACTTTTCCCTGGGTCAGAGATTAAATAAAACATCACTCACACCAAACAAATGACCACACACCAAACACTGAAAATGTTAAACCAAATATGTCTCACACCTGTCTCAACTGTGCAATAAAATGTCAGTGCACTGGCTACAGAAATACTGTCACTTTCCTGATAACTGTGAATTTATTGCTCTTATAAGTGGTTTCTTTTTATGGTCATTATATATAATGTTATTTACATTTAATATAAAATCATAAGAAATGTAAGTAAGGATCACCATTTAGATTGAGATTTGTCTTCTTTTGAAGTCAGAGCTCCTAATCCAGAGTGCACTGGTTAAGGAAATGCCTGAACACTTACACAAAGGACATGCAGTGCAATGGCCCCTTCTCTTCTTTCCTTGTGTGAGAAAAGGTCCGTGGGGAATTCATGAAGAGCTGAAAGAAGCAGAAACATGGAATTACCCAGAGGTGCTCTCGCAGCGAGGTGCCACTGGACGACACCGATGTGATTGATTTGCTCTCGAAGGTCCCCGCTGCCTCAATAGATTTTGTACCTGATTACCAGCAGCAGGGACTTGGCTGCAGAGAGAGATAATTGAGAGGCGGCTCCTCCCACACAGCCTGCAAAGGCAAAGCAACCGGATTGTGAGCAAAGAAAGGGGGGAAAGCAAGAAGAACAAACTAAAAAAAGATGTTAGACAGTGATTCTCTCAGTTACATTTCTAGATGGAATCAATGGTTAGGGATCCAGAAATGTGACAAGTATTGAACCCTGTTTAGCAATTTATGCTGTCTATAGCATGCATACACCTTGGAGGCATGTTACTACTGCTCTTAGTCTTTTCACCGGTGGATAGTGGAGTTTTGGCTAAGACACGGCAGTCAAGACGCCAGGCTACACTTGGTTTCACATCCAGTTTGGAGAGACTACTCTAGAGGTAAATAATCCACTCTGATTAAATGCAATTAATTCTTTCTGAGCCCTACAGATTTAAAACAGTCAGGTCTACCTGCTTGCCCAAAACCATACAGAAATGTGTTACTGTATATGATCAAATCTAGAAACTGAGCAGACTGCATTGTCACAGTCAGGGACTGCCGTGACCTTATTAAGGTTCATGGTTTCATTGATTTGTTAATTGGCATGACAATGTAGGCATACTGTATGTCTCATTATCAATTATTAGGGCAATTAGCTGCTCAGTAGCCTCAAGAGGGGTTTGTTTTTCTCAAACAGTCTTGAGCAAGTTTTGTATTCTTGTTGAACTTTCTTTCCCCAGATATTTGTGTACACCTCTTGTTTTGCTGTTTTCATCAATATTTTTTTTTTACAGCCATGACCCCCATATTCCAGATTGAGCAGAAAGCATCTATGAAATTACTCGGTTTAGTTAACTGGACTACAAATTGCAAAAAATGTTCTGTAACTGTTCAGTAAAACACAACAATGTTTTTTATCATTAGAATGTTTTATCATTAGAATTTAACATCCTTATCCATGTAACATCCATGTAACAATCCATGTTGTAATGGTTAAATGTTTTCAGCCTTTATCTTCAGAGTACTTGAAAAAAGCTTTATCCTGTTGCTAGTTTTCAGAACATGTCTGGGACTCATAGACTAAGGGCGGTTCAGCTTTAATTTAATTTTTAATTTATTTTCATTAATGATTCAAGATTTCGTCATTATTATAATGTGATAACACAAACCGTTATGAATGCAGTCTCAGCATATCTTTAGATGTAATTGTTCTGATCTTATATCTCATGTTTAGACTTGCTTCATCTTAATATACAGTACAGTCTATGACAGAGATTCTCAATCCTGGTCCTGGAGTACACCTGTGTCTGCTGGGTTTTATTCAAGCAGGGCCCTTAATCATCACTAACCACCTCACCACTGTGCCTCTCCTACCCTACTACATTGTTTCTCAGTTGTGCTCCTGGGTAACTCCTGTGGCTTCTGGTGTTGAGGTCTTTTCCTGAATTTCAGTTCTTAAAAAGCTGAATGAGATTTGCAATGAATGTGAACCCCATGCTACTTATCGATTTCAAGGCCTCTCATTAAAGTGTTCTACCTGTATGTGGGAAGTTTATAAATGTCTTTGAAAAAAGAAAACTGAGCATAAAATGAACATGCAAATAAGATTAACATGAAATAAGAAATAATTGGCTTAGCTTTCAACATAACGTCATAACTACTTAAAGCCGATAAGCCGCTAACTTTATTTTGGCCTTCATTATCTTACAATGGAAGACACATGCTCTCAAGGGTGCACATTCAATCCAGAGATACCTAAGAGCACACTGACTAATACTGCTACAGGAACACACTGGTGTGTGTCCAAAGAAACCTGGATTTTGGAGAGCTTAAAGTTGAAAACAGATGCATTCAATCAAGTTTTCATCTTAAAGCAAGTATAATGCAGTTGTGGTTTTGTAAAGTATGAAGGTTCAGTACTTGTGGACAACACATTTTTGGAGGAAACAAAATCACTTGTGTGCACACCAGTTGCATATTTTGATGCTATACCATTTTAATTAGTTGAAGACGTCAGGGAGATTTGTCTTTGTTTCATTGTTACAAAACATGGCAGAATTCACTGCACTCATGCAAAACAAAAGGACAATGCAGTCATGACCTTTAGAGACCTTAATCTCTGCCAGGCATCATTGTATACCTGTTGGTGAGAGAGGGCTGCTTTTTGGAATTTAAAACAGGAAAGTTGGTAGAAGAGGGGACAGGAATTAGGTTCTAAAGAGTCAAGTTAGGTCACTGAGTTCAGATGTATACCTGAAGGCCTTTGTCTGTTTTACAGTTGGTGGGAGGGGGCAGTTTTCAAGCCTAATTAACCTTCTCCTGAGCTAATGCACAGTGCCTTATAGGGCAAGTGCAGTTAGAGGCTGTTATTTTGCAGCCTCAATGGACAACGTGACTGCTGCTATCATGCAAGACTAGTCCAGGCTTTCCATAAGGTACACACATAGTGTTTCAGTGCACAATATACAGTACCTGCAATTACTTTTAAAAAGAGCACTAACCAACCCATGCTCCCACTTATTTTGTTTTATTATGTAAGGTGTATATAAAACCTTTTTCTTAAGGGCGACATTAGGGAGTCTTTGGTCTATTGAGCTTACACTATGACTGTATAAGGCTATATGTTCCCTGAAGCAGCTAATGTTTAAAATAGTTTATTTTGGAATCATTTTTTTTGGATTTTGGAATTTCCTCTTATTGTTTATTATAGACTCACCCAATTTGGAATTTTTACTTGAGACTTTACCTTCCAGCAGTAATTCCTACACCTGTACAGGGAGAATGAGGACCTGCAGACATGCTTCTTTGACACGACCCCCTGCTGGAACCATTCATCCTTTGACACACACTTCAGGCTTCACGGGTCCTTATAGGAGAGTTATCAATAAATAAAGAAGCAGCAAATTTTTCAATGGCATCACTGCAAGTGCTCTGAAAGTTCTTTGAGCTGGTTTTGAACCAACAAGCAACTACCCTACATTGGTGGTGGGATCCACCACTTATAGAATCTCAGTCACAGTCAGGTAGTTACGTGACACAGGCTCAGACAGGCAGAGGATTCTGCCTGTGATTTTACTGATTTCAAATCCATTTCTACATCCTAAACCAGAAACATACTTTTTCATCCAATAAAGTGGAAGAGTCTTTGAATAATTTTGATGTTTTGTAACAGATAAGCCTGTAACATACAGTATGGATGAACATATTACATTATTGTGTCCTGATTCAGGAATCTACAATATGTTAATGTTCAAATCTTAGATGATTTAAACGTATGATTCCCATTAATTGCAAAAACATTTTTCAAGGCTTACCACTGCAGACAATTAAGGAAAGTCACCGCTGATTTTAAACACAAACTTCATAACAAAAATTAAATTAAATAAATATGAATGCCATGCATGCTATGCATTTATATTATTATCTTACAACTCTAGATAATATTAAAAACTCTAACTAATGGATCTGATTTCATTACTATAGGTTATCAAAGATTACATCATTAAAATTGATAAAACACCTACACCACTTAATTTTAACGAGCAGGTACTGTATTACTTTGAGCTCCCACATATTAATTCATGTCGGTTTAGAGCTTAATCACTAGAGACATCGCCTAACATAAGATGAGGCAAAAAAAAAAAGTTTTAGATATTTTATTACTATGGCCGCACAGTTTCATGAATCAACAAAAAATATCTTCAACTAGCATGTTAATCAAACAAAATGTATTAAGGTCCCCTTCCATCCTCAATTCATTAAAACTCCCATTAGCATGGTAAAATTTAACCGATTTTTGCATATACATACATTGCATGCACTGCAGGCCTACCTATCCTATCAATTTAATTTACATTAGCTTCAGTATCAGTATGTATGTTTGACAGGATGATGCAAACAGCACTTATGAGATCAATAGTGCTCCAACAGATCAAGGGAGCCAAGCTCAGCTCAATAAGTGTGCAGATTTTGTTTCAGCTTTGCATTTCAGTCTTTTATTATTTGTTCTTGTTTTCAGTGCCTAGAATATAATTAACATTATCTGAACTATGCGTATGTGAGTTCTCCATGATACCTTGAAATAAGACAGCTTTTTAAAATTTCACTGAAACAGAATGACATTACCTTTTAAATTAAGCATTACACTTTTACTAAGATACATAACATTACTAATGACCATGAACCTAAAACTCTTAATATTATTCAATTGGTCTCTCTCGCAGAGTGAATGACCATCAACATTATTGACTTACTTTGGAGAGTTATTGTGAAGGGCTTTGGATATGCATAATTAATAAAAATTAACTAGTCTATCATATTAGTACAGTAACAACAAAAAAAGGAATATATATATATAATATCAATATATTCTGTTATTTTTTCAGCTATTATTTCTCAGGTTTTTAATTAAGCAACATCTCTCACTTTAACAAAGGTCTAATGTTTAATTTAACACCTCATGTTATTCTATTTCAGGGTAATTCTGTCATATCCCATAGTGTCCCAGAGATTATAGAGACATACAATATGCTCAGCCTAAACTAATGGCATTTCAATTATGTGCTTCTTCTCATCTTCCAATATCCAGACCTGGAGTTCCGCAAAGAAATATTTAAGAAAGTGGTGCTGTGAATTTCTACGGACAAAGAAGTGATGTCATTGTTATGCATATTCTGCAATAAAAATAGAAATATCTAAAAAAGCTATTGCCATTCATGTAAAATATGCATTGTTAAAAAATGAAATTACTGAAACAATTTTGGAGCTATGCTTTTTGAGCTGTAATCCACGTGTATTATTCATTATCATACCTCATCAAGGAAATTAAATTATATTTTTTCTGGTAGCCTGAGGTTGAGCTTTCAGTTTTAGTACATAGCATGCACATAACACATGTTGACACAAGACATAAGCTGTCTTTAATTAAATAAGACTTCGAAGTATATTTATATTTATATACTTCTATATATTTTAGAATGTTTTACTGTATATGATTGATAAGGCTAAAGGTGCTTTACAGTACAGCAGTGTACAATATATTTCATATATTTTATATTCTTCTTTGTCCATTAGTTCAGACTTCAGTTGTGTCCTGAATTCAGACAAGCAGACATTAATAATTGTGTGACATCACTCACATTAGCACTCACATAAGCTGAGAGGCCCTATAGCTTCTTCAACAATATAGACTGTAATAGTTTGTTCTATATAGACTTCAAGAATACATGACATAATAGTGGATAATGGAGGTCCCTTATGGATCTGGAGTTTAGTATGCTCCATTTTTTTATTTTTTCCAAATTAATAGCAATGAACTTCTTAGAAAGGCAACACCTCTGTAGAACCTTTGACTGGGGGATTAGCTGAGCGATGGTTGCAATAAATGTTCAACACTGTTCCACGGTGTAAGCCTGTTTCTCTATGACACCCGCTACACATGAGAGATAACTGCAGATAACTGCATTCTACAATGTACTGCACTAGCAGGTGAAAATGGAGCTGCAATAAGAGAATCCTAGGATTATCATTTTTTAAAGGCATTCCTGTAATATTAAAAATCGTTTTTTGGGTGACATTTGCAGTTTTGAGCATCGAACTTGCAAATTGAACTATCCAGTCCTAATGTTCACAGTGCTTGAAGAATGTTTAACAAAGGCTAGATTAGGACTTTATTACAGACAGTAGCAGGGTCTATATTGTTGACGAAGCTGTAGCACCTCTCAGCTATCAGTAAAAAAATCAAAAATATCTTCTTGTATGAATTCAGGGCACAAAAGCATAGTCTGAAGGAAAGAACACAGAATAATATAAAATTTTATATGTAGTGTAGTTTAAAGCACCTCTAGCTTTATCAATAATATAGTGATTAAAATGTTGAAATACAGTACTTAGAATATAAATATACTTTGAAGTCTTATTTAATTAAACTAGATTAGATCTTGGTGCGATCCAATAATTTTACTGGAGACTTGCAAATTAGCTATTTTCCAAAATACTCTTTTTTAGGCCTGGTGGACCTAAAACTTACTTAATTCACAGGACTCTTCCCTACTGGCAAAAAGCAATCTAATTTATTTACTCTGGAGTGGGCAGTTTGCCCACAGTTTTCCTCACAGAGAAAATGCACCCTCAGTCTATTTCCATTGTCAAAACATGACAGAAAAATCTGCATTCTGAGATGGGATGCATACCCTTGCTGTCTTGGATATCCGCATTTCAGTTTGTGGATGTAAAAAAACAATTTCCATCGTACTTTGCCCCAGTCTTCCTACGAACCTGACTGATTTGGGGTCATGTGAGCTTTGCTCTGGTACAGTATGTGTGAAAACCAAATCTCTGTCTCTTAACTAAGCTGTCATTTTGACAAGATGGCATCTGCTGAGGTACACATGGGCCTCTATTATCCAATTGCTTTGTCTTTGGAGAAATAAGTGTTGACAAGCTAATTAGTTCAAGGATTGCCTTCTCTTCTCATGGGGTATGGGCATCAATTAATGCAGGCCGTTCACCTGTGATAGCCAATTTACAGTTTAGACAAACCACTGCATGAAAATGAACTGTCACTTGCTTTGTTTAATTATTACAGAGTTGTTTGCTGCTCAGTTTGGACTAAGATTTTTGGCAGAAAGGAGTCACTTCAAGCTGCTTTTCTAAATTAGGAACTAGAATTAAAAAATCAATACAACACAATACCATTTAATCTCAAGGCAGAATGGGTAAAACCTTAAGTGATTTTGGAAGGTGAAACCTGGGTAATAACTTGAACACACGTACAGCATTAAAATGAATGTTTAAATATTTACATATTTAGTCAATTCTTTTTTCTTTAGTTTTGTTGTTTGTACACAGTTACACTGTAGGTGATCTATGTATTGCATTCGAAGCACAGCAGTACATGTCATTCCATGTCTGCTTGCTTGGTGTTAACAGCAGTCCCTAGGTCATTAACGATCTGAGTGGTGTTTCTGAATTTGTCGTCTCTCCAGCAAAGGTCTTACCATAATATTCAGAGTAAACTATTGGGAAAACCGTATCACAGATCTGGAGGTTATTCCTTTATGGTTTTAAACGTTATGAAAAGATACGTACTGTAGATGGGAATTTGATCAGTTCAGTTTAGATAATGGTTCCAAATATTCCAAATATCTTCATAAGCAAAGACTGATGTAGATCTACCTACAGCTTTTAAATTAAAACGGATAACAAGTAGATTACAGCAAACTAGTATTTAGTAAGGTAATGCTTTTTTTGGACAGAGAAAAGTTCCATGGCAAGACTAGCCCCTATATCAATATATAAGCCCAGGATAACAACAAAACTGCCTTTCTGGGGGTTTTATTCTTTAAAAAAATTAAAAAAAAAAGAGCTTACTCACAGATAGCTCTTCAAACAGTTTACAACAGTATACAATAGAAACCAGGGTAAAGCCAAGTGGAACTATGGTAAAGAAAGGGGAAACATAAAAGCTAGGTTACACTGGTGGTCAAAGTTTGGAACTTTTAAATTAACATTGAATTTGCTGCCTTGCAGCTCTTGGTATCAGTGAATGGATTGATAAATTAAATAAATTCAGAACTACACCAGATTTTTCCAATTTTCTATCCCACTCCCCTTGCAGAAAAGACAATATTTTACTCACATTTCTCACCTATGTGTGGCCTCTAAGATAACAGATGTTGGAGATAACAGGTACAATATATTAAGATGACAGGAGAATTAAGACTAGTACCAACAGACCACCTCACAGCCCACTGCTCAGCAAGAGAAAGGACCCCACTTCTGGCCTCCCAGACTAATCCATGCAGTGCTCAGGTAGCTGCTTATTATCAGTATATGGTTTCAGTTTAAGTATTTTTTTACAACTATAAACTACCAGTTCTGCAAGCTAACAAAAACAGCACTAGTTAAACACAGTCACATCACTAACACATCTGGAATGTAAGGTTTTACTTTATGAAGATGCAGAAGGTCTGTCAGCTTCAGCTCCACATATAACGAAAAAAACACATTTGAAGTCTATAAAGTTAACAAGTCTGGACATCAATGTTGGATGGACCATTCAATTGGCCAGCAGTGAAGGTTTCTGCGGATCTAAAGGAATAGCATTGATTCAGCCTGAGTAGTATCCAGTTCAACAATCAACACAAGATTTACAGTCTACTACACACATCTGCTTTGTATTTACTAACATTTCCCTGAAAACGTATTCAGGCAATGAAACTGGCTCTGTGCATTTGTTTCAGAATGGTCTTGGAAAGAACTTTTCAACGGACAAGCAAATGGAGGAGCATGCACTGGAGAAGGGAATTGGAAATGGGGGTTCATATGAGTTTAAATAAAGCTTCTATTTCATAAATGTAAAAAGCAGCTTCATCTATTTTTGTCATCTATCCATTTTCAAACTTGCTCACATTTTTCATTCTTGAGCAATTTCCTAGATATGAAGTCCTCTTACATTCTACTTAATTATAACCAGGGAGCGCACTTTATAGTACACTGTGTTTTAAGCTTTACTCAAAAGAAGTTACAGTAAAATGGCAAGAAACCACACTTTATAATGAGAATATTTTATGTAGTTCATTAAAAAAAATAAAGAAAAACATTTGATTATTACAACTCTTAGACGTGGAATTTGAATTGAGAACAAATCCAGATTCTTTAATGGTTGTAAAATTATCTTAGGTACAAGCATACACAACTTTTAATGTGTCAAACTGGCCATTCATAGTGTACAATTTGAAAATGTTTTTTTAATCATTTATTGTTTAATTCTATCATTTGAGTATTTAACAAGTTTAATGATTTGTTTAATTTGAAATAAATCATTAAAAGCATTTGAAAGCTATAAACAGTTACAGTGTTTGTATATGGTATCATAAATCTAGCCTCTGGGAAGAACAAAACAAAACTTTCACTATCCCTGCTGTTGGAATACTAGTGGCCAGAATTTATCAAACATAATTTACAAGCAGGCAACTTACACTGATATTTAGGTTTATATATTATATTCTCATATATGTTTATATACGAAGATACAGTGCATGTATGAATGAAAAGGGCAAATATATGACAAATCATAAATCCAGTTTATACACGTTAGACATACACTGCTGTATTTTGTTTAATAGTATTTGCAATAATAAAGAAACAAATTAAATAAATTTTAGAATTATCCTGTGTAAACCTTTGTTGATGGCATAAATAAAATGAATTGAAAACAGTTCAAATGTTCAAAGCACACACATTGAACAAAATGGAAGTAATCCTGTGAGAAAGGAAAGATACTGCACGCTGAATACAAAGGATTCCTAGTCAGTCAGAGCTAGATTTCCCACATTTTGGTTTTCAAACCTTTCACATCTGCTTTTGTGAAACACAGTGCTGGTTTTCACTACCACAGAAATCACCCCTGTCCTTAACATTAGAGAGAGGTCTTTATTAAACCTAAGGAGCATTTGCTTTACAGCAGCAGACAATATAAAGAAAAACAAACTCCATGAAAAGTGCAATATCATATCTTTCCAAGCATATCTGATAAAAAACAGTATCACACCTGTTGCTGTTTGGATTATTGCCACTGAACATATGGGTATCTTTATTACTATCAGAACAGGTGCGAACAAAAACGAGACTAGTGGTGATGAATTTTGTGTTTGTGAAAGCTTAATGCCAAATTCTACTGATTCCACTTTCTGGAGAAAAATGGAAGCAAAAAAACTCAGTCTTTTTATATTACAGTAGGTCAGATTTCCTACGTGAGATGCAGACGGGCACTGCAATAAAATGTAATTGAACCCAAGAGAAAAAATAAGGAACAATTTCTATAATTTTTTCTTTTTTTTTACTTTTAGTAATAATGAACAAATTGCCATTGAGCCACTGCTGTTAAATGCCAATGGAATAGTATTGAAGCGAATCTACAAATTCCTCTATAGTGAGCTGCTTGACTGGGAGAAGAGCATCTCCATATTTTTCAATGCACACTCTAGCTGATTACTGTGTTTCCTACACAAATTCCTCTTCTTAGAAAAACCTCTTTTTACAACCATTCCTGGAAACCCTGATCCTCCGAGAGACTAAGCTCTCAACAAGACAAATTACTTGCTCAAAACCCCATGCAGTTCCCCCGCAGTTGGGAATCTTCCTCCATCGGGTTTACCAAATTATCATCAAGAAATCTTGCTGCCAGGGTGATTTTCTATGTAATGCAGAGAAATAATCAGGAGACCTTAATTATGTTTATTTCTAATCAATTTTGAAAGAAGTAAAATGCTACTTATTTTGTTCAACATGACATAACCAGGCAAACAAACTTTTGGAAGTTTCAAAAAGTATTGGGTCAGGTCATGAAGTGCAATTTCTGTAAATTGTAACCCATGCATAAATTTAAAAAACCTTAGGAGAAAGCACTTAAAGATGACCACATTAGATGACAAAATAATAATAATACATTTTCAAAAATGTAAAACACCCCTTAACCCTTACAAGTATTTCAATCTTTTAGCTAATGAAAATAATTTAAGACATTTAATTTATTTTTATTAGAAATGCCAATGCATTTAATCAATTTAGAAGAAGAGTATCAGCTTGATTTTCATGTATCAAAATAATCTCTTGAGGGATTCTCAGAATTAATAGAATTTGCAGTAACAGCTTAAAATAGATCTAAAAAAATCTGGTTTGGTTATTACATATATTTCGTTTTTAGGTTTCAATATGCATGCATTTTATTATACTGCCGTGTTCAAATAAATGCAATAAATGTAATACTGCAAAATAAAAATAAAATCTTCAGAAGAAGCTTGTGACTACCACAAAGCACAAGAAGAAAATGTTAAATGTTGAATCACGTTTTCAAATTACAAAGGTACTTTTACTAAAGCTGTACCTACACAATGAAAAAAAGTACAAACTCAACATTTAAAAATGCAGGCATTGATTAATACACTTATTAATAATAAAGGTCACAGACAGGAAATTGAAGAATGTATTCATTTATGGAATGTAGAACATGCATTCATCCATTTTCTACCTGCCTCATCTAAATCTGGGCTGTAGGGGAGGTGGAGCTTATCCCAGCAAGCAACAGTCACAGGGCAAGGTAAACTCTGGACTGGATGCAGGAAAATCACAGGACAGACACAGACACAAAAAGACACACACCAGAGACAATATTTCCAGAAGCCAATTAACCTACAGTACCAGCATGCATCTCGACTATAGGAGGAAACGAGAGCACCCATAGGAAACCTACTGTACATGAACAAAGAGAGGACATACAACCTCCACAGAGATAGCACCCCAGGTCCCTAGCACTGTGAAACAGCAATGCTAACCACTGTGCCTCTTCCTCCCGAAATGAAAAACATCCACAAATAAATAAAAATAGGTATTAGACTGACACCACAGAGATGCAGTATATGCCACAGCAAATGTCACAGTACATAGAAGTAATTTCCTGTCACACTAGAAACAAACGTTTGCTGCGAATGACCTTTGCTTCAGCAAAGCCCACCTGCAATCCATTTGAAGTCAGTCACACAGAAATAAAAACTTGCTAAAAAGGACTGATAGTGGTCATTTCATTATTTCGACGTGATTTTCACTTCAAAGAACTGGAGAAAGGTTTGAAAACAGAAGCACTGGAAGCTAGAGGCATTTGCCTGTTTTCAGAGAGGCTATCGAATGTTCTGCTTTCTATACTGATTGCGCTTGGCTGGAAGGTTTGCAAGAGGGCAGAAGGCAGTGCCCTTTGCTCAATTACTCTGGGATTTCAAATGTCTGTTAAGCAGATGGGATCTGTACTGTACTCAGAAAGAGCTTTTTGCAAAAACAGTAATGTAGGAAGCATAAACCACACCAGCATTTCTGTAAACCAGTTTTTATGAGCTTTAAACAAATACTACAAAACATATTACACAACCAGACACCCTTCATCCTTATCCCTGTCGTTGGCGACACTCACTCCTCACCTCTAGGGCACGATTTAGATGCACTGTGCAATAATGTTCTCACAGAACCTCAACGTACTGTAGATGAATGATATCAAGATACAGTATAAGTCAGGTGATGTCAGGGGAGGGAAGGCGAAGGTTCCCAATACAGCATCACCAATTCTAGTCAATAGTGAAACCAGCCAAACTAATCGATTTCTGTCAGTGTAAGAAATTAAGAATCATTTAGTAAAAGCAAAAACAAAATATTTTTTTAGGACAGCAACCAAAGATGAAGTAGCCTGCTTCCTATACGTACACACACATGTAAATATGTATTCACAACATCTACTGTATAAAGTGAACACCAGAAACTAGGGACTAGACTTACATGATAGCATCTATGAGGGATCAAGAAGTTTTAGATGTTAGAAGCCAGATTTATATTGTATTGATATTGAATTTCATGCTTTCTGGGACATTGTGAGTATGTCCACCAAGTTGGTAGTTTAAGTACTAATTTAACCAATAAAAGTATTAATCAGTTATGTAATTATGGAGCCAAATCATGATGTCTAAGTAGAACAGAATGTCATGTCCACCCCAGCTCCAGTGCTGCTAGTTGGGCTGATGTTACCGTAGTAACCAGCCACACCTCCACTCTCCTGTTAACAACGGATGCAGAGCAACACCATATTGCCATAGAATGGCGCCATCTTGAAAAAAAAATGTCAAGTTTCTAGGTGATGCCAAGCTTGCAGGGCTAAATAACAAAAATTATCAGTATTTGTACAGAAAGGAGGTCAATGCTTTGGTAAGCTGGTGCAATAAAAAAAAATCTCCAGCTCAATGTTAGCAAAACCAAAGAAGTAATATCTTTAATTTCACATCTGATTGGAATGAACTATAATCTCTTGTGATGGATGGCCAGATAGTGAATCCTTCATCCTTGAAATGGGAGACCAATGTACACCAGATAGTGAAGAAAGCCCATCAGATACTACTTTCTCAGGGAACTCAGAACGTTTGGTGTGTCTAAGGAAGCCATGGTCCATTGTTACAGGGCAAGCACTGGGAGCGTATTAACTTTTTCTGTGCTGGTCTGGTTTGGGAACTTAGTCACTCAAAAGAGGAAACAGCTAAATACAGTGGTGCATACTGCTTCTGAAATAATTACCTGTGACTTACCATCTGTTGCTTCCATACTGTATATGCAACATGTTTAATACGAAACGAAAAACGAAAGATTATTAGTGACCACTCTGTCCCATCTTTTTTCCAGGAAGAAGGATATGATGTATCAAGTGGTTCCTGAAGAGCACCAACCCTGGACCTCTTCAGTCTCTCAACTCAAAAGTGTATATTGATGATTTTATTGGTAAATTTGTGGATTCTATCTTCACTGAAATGTACTATAGTAACATATTGTATTTTGTACATGACTTGTATGCTATTAATTATTTTTCTTTCATTTCCTTCATCTGTCTTTTTTGTATCTCTGTTCAAGCACATAAAAAAGACAATGTTAATCAGATATCAGGGTACTGAAGAAAGCATAGTATGACTTGTATTTATGCAATTTTAATGTTGTTTAACAACATTTTACTTCCATTTTACTGTTTAACAAACTTTTACTTCCTTAGGTCTCATAGGGATTTTCTATAAATAAATAAAAACAGAAAATACAATAACATTTGAAGTTTCAAACTGATGCATTGTATAGCATCACTAGTTGGTTTACCTACAGGCATATTATATTTTAACATAAGAGGATACAATATTCTGAAGACTCATGCAAGTTATCGAAAAAAAACTAAGGAATCTGAATAATCTAAACTGGACAAACACCAAACTGAATGGGCAGTATTCCATGCATATAGACTCCAGACACATCACATCTCTCAACCAAAGAATGCAGTGTACTTTATAGAAATGTTGCTGGGAGCCCTGCAGGATAATGTGTACAGTAGTTTGTCTAAATAGTTTGTCCAAATCTACATGGCTTTAGGATGCTAAACAATGTCACACAGTGCAGTATTTGCACACACACAGTTGTAAGGGAAAAGAATATTTGATGACACACTTGAGCAGAAGCCTGTAAATCCCTGGTTTTAAAGCTATGCTGGATTAATCTGGTTTACTAAAGCTACAGCTGAAGCAGAAGGAAAGCAGAGATGCCATGCATATTATATAATAGTGTGATTATTATATAATTTTTGTTTCATAAAATATTAATTGCAATTCAATACATCATTAAGTAAACCAGGGCTAACAGCAGTAGCTGGTTACATTTCACAATAAACACTGTTCTCTGATTCTCACATGTCTACTGACCTTAAATTAATTTTCAGAAACAACAGCAAAATCAAAGGGAACTGTTTTCAAAACATTGTTATCTGAACATTTTTTTTTGGACTATGAAAAGATGACAAGATGTCTATCAAGCACATCAGAGTGCTGTATTTGGACAAGTGATGTACAGTACCTGTACATGTGCGTAGTAAGAGATGATCATGTAAAGGAATTTTACCATGATCCTATTGCTTTCAATTGGATTACACTTTTCTTTTATTAAACAAACATTATTGATTGTTTCCAGCAGTACTTCAAAATCAACACAAACACCAAAGTAAATTATCTGTAGTCACATAGATATAAAGCAGCTCGTATATAATTTTCCTGTGTTTTCACATACAGTAGCTGAACAAAGAGGTCAGGTCAACAAAATACTTTAAATTACATGTGTTGTTCAATACATGATCCATAACTGAAATTTTAAACAAAATACTGTATTACATTATATAATTCTAAAGGAACAAGTAATAGGTTTATTCCATGCTGAAAAGAGAAGAAAGAAAACACAACATTTCGGCTGTGGAGCTTTCTTCAGGTGTGAGCTAACCTAACCCTAACTCACACCTGAAGAAGGCTCCACAGCTGAAATGTTGTGTTTTCTTTCTTCTCTTTTCAGCATGGAATAAACCTATTACTTGTTCCTTTGCAGCCTTTGCAGCTCACTTTGTAAGGGAGGTAATAGGCAAAAATAAGTCTATAAAACTGCTTATAATCTTATATACTTCCCACTTCTCTGTGCATCCCTGCTTTGGAAACTATATTTTGAGCCAGTATTAAATGACCTGTTAAAATATGAGAAAAAATAAAGAGGATATACAATAGGCTGTATCATGTAGATGAACCTGCGATGGTGACAAACTAAACTAGATGCCTTATCTTACCACAAAAAGCTATTTTACCTTTGGGACTACTGTTATTAGGTCATTTTTGCACAGCTTATAGTTATTATATATTTTTCCAAAATTACATTTCTATCTTTAGTAATGGTTTGGTGAATCAGCTTCCATGCACTGAAACACAATTAATTGTAATCCACTTGTTATTCCTGGCAATAAATCCAAAGGAAGGCGTTTCAAGACCTGGTAGTTTATAAAACGTCATCACGTTCTTGAAGCAATGTTTACCATATAGAGCCATGTATTCCAAATGTGGATGTACCAATTGACCATTTCCCCATCAAATATTTAACCTGATACAAATATTATATATATCTCCTTTACAGTGTAACAGATCTGCCTGCACGCATAAAACCGGCATCTGTGTATTTTCAGTTTTGTAGATGGAATCTTAATTTATGTATATCTACAGTATATGCAAATTGCAATAAAGTTTTCCTGTGGTGTGGAATATTAATTCTTGCTTTTAAAAGCTGGAAGACACTTCAGCCAGTACAGGTCTATAAAGGTTATTTTAAAACTGCTATTGCAGTCTTGTAATTTAGAAAAATACCATAAACAACTAATATTTTCTATCAAACATTACAGGAATTTTGCCAAAAATGTAAAAATGTGATTATATCTTCTAGCCCGAGTTTAAACATCGAAAAAAGTTTTTTTTTAATGTATGCTACAAGTAGTTATATAATTTTCAAACTGTTGAGTCAACGTTTAAGGAACTTATCTGTTAAAGTTTGACAGTTTTGGGGTTTTGGAGAGTTAAATTTGCTCGGATTGTTCTTGCAGAGTCACTGCCAGCATGATTAGCATTTACAGTACCTTGGTAATGTACGCTATCTTTAAATATTGCTAAAGCAAACCCTATATTTGACAGTAACCAGGTATACAGAAGTGGCTCCACTACTGACAAGAACACAATAAAACTTAAATGCATGCTCTGTAGATTAACTTTCTGTTTCCTTGAAATTATTTACACTTCAAAGCTGTGAAGAATACTTCTCCTGCCTGAACAGAGAATCCATATCAGTGAATGTTTCTGATTAGGAGTCTGGTGGGAGCAATCAAGTGCCTACCACAGTTTGTGTCAATTTGATCATTTCCATCTTCAATGCAGCACTTTCCTGCAGTGCTTAAGCTTTCTGCTTCCTAGAGAGCACCTTGTGGTGATTCATAAAGGAAAATTATTTGGAGCTTACTTCTTAAAAGCTACTGTAAACTTTACATTGTATGAAAAAAGAGGACTAATTTGGCAGTATTAGAAAAAAGCAAAATCATTTATGCTCAGGTTTTCAATGTGTTGAAAGCATAGCAAGAAAATAAATTTGAACCAAGGTGACTAAAAGAAATGAAATGCTGCTTATATTAGTTTGCATCTACTTGGGATAACTGAATTTAGTTATTTTTTTCTATTAAATCCTTAACCAAATGTGAATACCATTCTTGCTCAGACACACCAGCTGTGTCTCTGTCAGCTGTGAAATGAAAAGAGAATATAAACTGAGGTGGGTAGACTGTAAAATGAATATGTTCGAGATTACGAGAATGAGAATGAGTTCCAGGATGCATTTATATTGACTAATACCACTACTACTATATTCACATATCTTGTTTATTAAAAAAAACGTAAAAAAGGATTCCCTTTTCTCTGCATTTTACATGATTCCTAAAGACAAAGTCTTTCATTTTGCGTTTCAGAAATCGAATGCTCTATACAGCTGTTTGCCTTCTATACATCACTTGTAAGTTACCTACTTCAAAACATTAAAGAATGTGTTGTCTCCAGAAAGCCAGAAAGATAATTTCCCATGTTTTCTGACTACTACTAAGCCAAATCATACATAACCTCAAATTCATAGCTCTTCCATGCCCTTGCCTGGGAGTTTTCTCAATGAAATAGGCTGCAGATTGAACAGCTTTGCTCCTTTCTAAATGCCACTTTTCTGGACGCCTAATAGTTGGATTCTGCTTCTTTTACATAATACATTTAAATCAATGTATTCAAGTTAAATTATAGAGTCCATTATACCGAAAGGCAGTATAATGATAGAAATATTCATTACATCTCTTGATGCCTTTCAAATTTTAAAACTCTGAAGAAGAGGAACATCTTTAAGCAAACATTACATCATTGTGACTTTTTTAAGTGCACAGCATTTTTCCGAAATATTATAGACAGAAATATGCATCACAATTAAAAAAGGGAAATAATTATGGCTTCATGTTTACTGTAAAGTACTGTACAGTGGGCGATAACTGTTGTTATACCACTACTGGTAGCCACTAGTGTGTAGTGGACTGACACGTCATACAGTAAGAGTAAAGCAATGATAATTCTGTATGGAATGCTGAGATAAAAAATAATATCTTCAGATATGTCTGTTAGGTGTCATCGGTTAAAAAACAGATGTTGGCCAGCAGCCATATCACCCTGCAACTCACAACTGGCAACCCACTGAAGCTAAGCAGGTGTGAGCCTGGTCAGTACCTGGATGGGAGACCACCTGGGAAAAACTAAGGTTGCTGCTGGAAGAGGTGTTAGTGGGGCCAGCAGGGGGCGCTCACCCTGTGGTCCACGTGGGTCCTAATGCCCCAGTATAGTGATGGGGACACTATACTGTAAACAGGTGCCGTCCTTCGGATGAGACGTAAAACCGAGGTCCTGACTCTCTGTGGTCATTAAAAATCCCAGGGCATTTCTCGAAAAGAGTAGGGGTGTAACCCCGGCATCCTGGCCAAATTTCCAATTGGCCCTTACCAATCATGGCCTCCTAATAACCCCCCTCTATGAATTGGCTTCATTACTCTGCTCTCCTCCCCACTGATAGCTGGTGTGTGGTGAGAGTTCTGGCACACTATGGCTGCCGTCACATCATCCAGGTGGATGCTGCACATTGGTGGTGGTGGAGGGGAGACCCCATTACCTGTAAAGCGCTTTGAGTGGAGTGTCCAGAAAAGCGCTATATAAGTGTAAGCAATTATTATTATTATTAGATGTAGTTTAATTATGCTAATTTTAAATTAGGAAAATAGGTTAGTCGATATTGCAAAACTCTTTGTTTGACTTTAAAAAATCTCATTTTAGATTTGTTACAGTGATGAATAGTTGGAAATTTTTATATCCAACTATATCCAACTATATATCCAACATGGATATATACATTGGATACACCACATTCTTTAATTTGCTTTGCACATGCTGCAGAGGAAATGCTGCATTTTTTCTTTATACTGTGGACTACATTAATGCAAATACCTATTTATGATACAAAACTCTGTTGATAACCAAGAGAAACATACTGTTTTTCATGGATTTTAGATTAAGTAAACTTGACTTTACATATAGTGTTTCCCTGCAAAATGCCACAGCACTATGTGTATTTAATTATAAGGGGATGGTTAGAAAAAAAGCATTAATATGGAGGGAAGACATAGGGCTTCACGGATGTGTGTCAGACAGGTATTTAATCATCCTTTCTACCCAAAAGATTCTGAGCACAGTGCTTTGTGATTAATGCTTAATAAGCTTCAGTAGGTATTTATCAAAGCCATAACAATAAGATACTTACATACAAAATGGAAACACCTTCATTGATAGCAAACAAACACACCTTAAATGAAAATGTCAGAAAAGAAACGTGTCTCTCTCCAATTTGCACTAGAGATGACACAATAAGGAATGGAGTGTGTGAATGAGCAATGGAGGAGATTGTAATATTTCTAAAGACGAGAAGACGTTGGTCGAAATTGTTCTGGTTCACAGACTTCTAAGCTATAGCTCTGCTTCACTATTATTTTGGTGCTTCCTTGGTTCTAAAGCTTCATTTTACAGTAATATGTATTCAGTGGTCATTTCTAATAATCCCTAAAACAACTACAAGATAATCTAATTTAACATGCAAGAAAAAACAGTCCAAATGTTATTGTTTTGGTTACATACCATGATTGCTTTTATGGCACCACTTCTGTATTTTATTTCTGAAAAGGCAAAAGGCAATGCCATTTTCAGTCTGACGTAAGTAGACTTCATCACAACTAAAAGCTCATTGAATGTCACATAAGCCTATTAACAAGGAGCTGAATGTCGATTATGCTATCGAGTTCTCTGTACAATAAACTACAGTAACCCAGCCGGGATTAAAACTGAACTCCAGGCATTTGGTTAAAACCAGCCTGAATTTTTCCCCTAGTTGATTATGAACAGCATAATCAGTCTCTGAGCACTTCAAATCAGAAAATGTCAGCCTTTTTATATTTTTATGTCTTTTCTGCTACTCTTTTATCTTTTAATTTACATAAATCTAAATATTTAATTTGATGCAGAATCTGCTCCAGATATGTTCAAACACAAATTAAATATCAACCATGGTTCTAGCATTGCTTGATGTAGGTTGAATAACATTTCTCTTACAAAACTTTCTGGGTATGAGATTGTGAACACCCACAGCTAAAAAGATCATATAAAAGAATAATATTTTTATCATTTCACATTCAAAAATGATTTTGCCAGAAATCGAAACAAAGGCATTGTCGTTATACAAAGCCTCAGACTGCAAGACTCTTAAATATATTCCAACCCTAATTGACTGTGTTTTCCATTTTAGTGTTCCTATTATTTCTCACCAGGAATTTCATCTGCCTTTATAATCGCCTGAAACTATCCAAAAACATCATCTTGCTTGCAGAGCTACTCGATAGCATGCCAGACAGTGACATTCCCCATTGTGTTTAGACCTTTAGATAATTTGTGTCTCATTTCACACATTCACAGCAAGCCAGTTAATAGAATTGCATCCTATCATCTCATCAGTGGAAAAAACAAGTCTCTTCCAATCACAGAACTGTATATAAAATCCCATGGATATACACACTATGTTGTATTGTACAATACTATAAATTATGTTTTCAAATTATTGCAATTAAAAGCTAATCCCATATGTATTTTAAATTGTATTTTAAAATACAGTAAATATACTATATAAAATTACTATAATATTCAACATAGGTTACCTGTCACCTTTATGTATGTCAAAGCACTTCAGGAGATTGTTCCTTATTACAGTTAATATTTTTATAAACTTTAGGCTTACTTAAACACATCATGCTCAAGGTGGCAACACGTTGTTTAATTTCATTGAGTATATGAAGATCATTTAATACTTACACACTGAGAGTAGGTCAGGACCTCATTATGTTTAGTGGTGGTTTATTCTAACCCATCCCATTTTGCCTGATTAAAGGTTTCTCATGATCAGAAGCCTAGAGTAAAGAACATACAGCATTAACCTTTACTTTGAATATAGCCACTTGGCATGAAGGAGACAGAAAGGCCTGGGTAACCTTCAAAACTGAGCCAATGTTAAGATGAGGGATATTCAACTTGATTAAAACACAGCAAAAAGCAAAAGCAGGTCTTGAGGGTAAAAGAGCATAGGTTAATGAGAAGAATATAGGTCACTTTAAGATTTTCCTCCATGTTGAAAAGTTTAGCTTCTGTGCTGAACAAAATAGAGGATTATATGTACTGTACCCTGTGGCTAATGCAACCTCTGTTGTCAGTCCACTTCTTAAAAGAAGCAAAAAAAGAAGTCACTCTTCTGGATGTGAATGCTTCCAGCCATGCTTCTCTGGACTTAATTCTAGAGCAGCAATATCTTTTTTATAACATGATGGCCAAAAATGAAAACAATATTCTAAATGAGGTCTTATTACGTGCATCATATAATTTTAACATTAAATTCCTCAAAATAAATCCTACCCTTCTAACTACATAGTCTAATACTTTATTTTGTTTCTGTGTTTAACTGCTTCCCCAGATTTCAAGAATATTAAAATTGTTTTACATGAAATGCAGTGTTTCCCACCCTGCATCCATTTTTTTGTTTTTGCTACCTGCAGGAAATATTCTGTACTTGACCACATTAAATGTCATCTGCCACATGTTTGCTTAGTCTTGAAGTATATAAATAACGCGTGCAATATATGTAATTATACTGGTTATTGCTATGAACCTGCCATATTAAACAGTTAGAGCAAATGTCATTTTTTATTTAACTAGATAAGTCAAATTTGAAATACAGTATACAATGACAACCTGGAGAGAAACCAGGGAAACAGAAGTACATTTAGAAGAGGAATCAGAGTGAAGAGCTTTGCTTTGGGGTACAACAGAAACCTCCAACCTGAAATTTGAATTTATACATACTTGCCAGATGAGATTAATCCAGAGGTCACATAATAATTTCTTTTAACATGGAGACTATAACAGAGAACACCATACAATGGCTTTGATAGACGTTTTTCTACTTGTTCATGGAAGTCTAACAGAAAACCTGGAGCATTTTTGAATGTAGTGAAGTAAATGAATTTAGTCTAAATCTCAATCTAAAAATGTCACTGAATAAATATTTTGACACAACACTGACACTGTAATAAGTGGTATTCCTCCCTTCCTAGTGCTATATTTCAGAAAAATAGGGATTTCTTCAAGAATAAACTACACATAAAAAACAACAGGTGTTCTACTTAAATACACTCTATACTCAACATCAAAGTTTTAGGGGCTGTTTACTTGTGAGAAATGAAAGTAATGATGAAAAAAAGTGATGTGAGGTTAGATGATGAAAGAACCGTATAATCAGTCAGAATATAACAACATGTATTGTCAGAATACCAATCAAATCAAAGTGTCTTTTTTTTACAATAAAACAAACACAGAAAAAATGTAAATATTACAAGAAGCTTTTGGTAAAATTCACATGGAGATTAATTGAGCTTCAAAAGTGCGGAAACAAAATCCTGGGTTCCAGCCATGTATCTCCTGAAGTGTCTTTATTGACTATCATTCCAATACCTTTTCTGATACCATTTTCCATTAAAAAGGCATACCTTAACACCTTTGGTGGTGCTTAAACGAAATAATTAGTCAATTGCTTTCATTTTTGTGTTATCAACTTATCTGTACAGATCGCCGAGATAAGACCAGATATGGTTTTATGCATTTATTTGTTATATAATGATGCTTATGGAATATATAAGAATATATATGCTAGAATATTATAACATGCACTGGACATTTATCGGAAAATAATAAAGACAAAATATTTAGATAAAATAATGTGAGATAAAGTGTGATAAGTTAGTGGGACTTTTAATTTTTCAACTCTTTAAATGGTTATTACCATTATTGTTAAATGCATAAATCTCCATTCAGTTGAAATTTGTATGGAACCATAAACAGGCTAAAGAGGGAAACTGCAGAACTGAAATGCATACATTGGTTATGGTATGATTAAGGAGATCAATGTCACTTGTAAACTCTGCTGGAAGTACTGAAGCACACAGAGACTAAAATGTTAAGTGAAAAGCAGCCAATCTAATGCATAACTACAGTAGCAGCGTTTTTTTGCTTTTAACAGGGAAAAAGAATAAGCCAAACGTAAGTTTAAAGAGATGAGACACGCAAACATTAACATTGAAGAGGCCTGTGCAATAGATACAGTGTATTGGAACCTCAGGTTTTCATGGCTTTCATTCTGAATTACATTTGGTGTATCTTTTTAACCTCTATTTCTTGCAATTTCATACAAACCCTTTCTATTATAGTAAAAACAAAGGATAAAAAATATAAAGCATTTTGCGTTCTATCCATTTTAACATGTTCCACCTTAAATTTTTTTTCTGGCCATCTTTGCAAAATTGCCTCTGCCTCTCAGCCAATTAGTTACCATGGACAATGTTGTCTAAAACATTTACTGTAATGCCAGAAAGGTTTTTCAGGACATGCTATCATTTAATTTTCCCATTTGGCTATGTTTTGCTAATATTCATATTTATAAAGCAAATCTCACTTGCCAAGTGGACCAAGACAATGTCTTGAAGACAGATTCGGTTTCATTTGCAATCAAACTGTGATGTTCAACAAACTCCAAATAACCCAGAGTGTACCAAATGTTCAAAATGTGAACAGGTGTTTAGTACCATGGTCCCAACACCTGTGTAAAATGTCCTGAATTCATAAAGCAGTATACAGTATATACTGCATTGTATAGTACAGTATATTACAGCTGTGTGCCATGAAAATAATTGCTAAAACGTGTGACAAAAATAGGTAGAAAGAGGTGTCAATGCAGAATATTGCATTCCCACACACTTCATACTATTGATTAACAAACAATAAAAAAGCAAGTTATTAAATAATTGTAAATCATTCTAAAAGATACATAATGTGCAGTGCAGTGCCTTTTTCTACAATTTGAAAAATCTCCTGACCAGTGTCTTGGTTTCGCCTACTAGTGTATTAAGCCTTAAAATCCCCTGTGAGTTGGCAAAGATAAATTGATCATCAAAGGAGCTGTCTTACCTGCTTCATCAATACTTAGTTTAGAACATGACAGAGAAATCCATTTCTAAATAAGAACACCAAAGAAGACCTTTTTTCAGGTGCTATTCATTAAGGGGCCCTTTCGAACGAAGATGACTCATGGACTCAGCTGGCCCTGACAGCTACATCCTGCGTTTTAAAGAAGAGGTTTTTGAAGGCTTCGAATTGCCCCTAAGATGACAGTCCAAACTGTTCCAATTATTTTAGCAACCCGTTGAGTGGTAGAGATGGAAGGCGGTTAAAACTAACCACTCTTCACCAAACTAAACCATACTTGTGCATCCATTTATTGTGCCTAACTCTTCCTATTCTCAACTTAATACATAGGGACTGCTGCTCATATTTTATTTTAGGGTGTAAACCAAAATGGTTTGATTAAGGTACAGTGTAATAAAACAGAACAGACAGCTTACTTTCACATGTTTTCTGCATCAAATGTGAGAATCTTCAAAATTGTCCTAAATACCTAATAGTAAGTGAAATGGAAAGGAAAAATCAAAAGAAAGCTGTTACTGTGGAAGATGAACATTTTTAACCAAGCATAAACAGTCTTACCAATATAATAGTCAGTCATTCTAAATGTTGTAATGTGAGGTATCTATTTTTTGTCTCTAATTGCTCACTAATATTTCGCACATATATCACATTTGTAAGTAACTGCTTGCCAATTAACAGCCAAATATGTATTAGTTAAAAAAATTATTAGTTAAAGAAATAATATTGGAGTGAAAGACCACAAAAACACAGCAGACGCCGTTTTTTCGTATAAGTGTTTATTCGCTTTATCACAGCTAAGAAAGAAGAACTGACTACTATAAGATCAAACAGAAACCAACAAACACCACATCTGAAATAAAAGTCACACTTCGCAGTATCATTGAGATCAAAACAGAAGTGAAAGCCAATTGTCTCTTCCAAAACGTGTTAAATTTTCACCATGAAAGCAATCAATCAGATATGCAGACTTAAGATTCATTACTGATTTGCAAAGGATTATTTGCAAATCTTTAAATGCATTGCACCTATCTATCAAGAATGCATACTGTACATAGTACAGTATGTATGTGATGCACAAACATTATATAAAATACTTTGGATGACTGTGCACTGTGGTGGTTCCACAATTGTCAATATATCCCCAGTGTAACCACTGCAAAGAAGATGAGCACCTCCTGTATTATAGAGATTGGAATGTTGGTCACGGCTCAGAGCATCCCACTCTGAAAACATAAAATGGCAAATTATGTCAGCTTCAAGGCCAATATGAATGTATGTGGAGGAGAGCCAAGAATATTGTGCTTTTGAAGTGAAGCCTATGCATGTGGGCTGGCATGTAAAGGAAATGGGTTGTGAATGCCAGGCTCTGTTCCTACACAACCTAGATTAAACAGAAGAGACAAGTAGGACAGTAGAAGCATCCCCATGAGTGGCATTACTGTAGGAACTGTAAAATCAACATAGTGTTGTTATAGTATCAGGAAACGTGGATAAATAAAATAAGAGATAATTCAAAATTGTGGCTAAAAACAAGAAAGCTGCCTCCGTCTAAGAATCTTGCAAAAGCAGCTTCTCCTTACATCTCCTTGAGCCATTGCCACTTCAGTAACAAAGCTTCTTGAGTAAAATTAATTTTTGATGAGTTTTTTGTTTATTATTTAAAAAATATTTAGAATAATTTAATTAATTTTAATTAACACTTTATTCATTTGAAACTTAAATGACCTGAAAATTATATGCACGTATGACAGTCAGAGAAGCATGCTTTGCTTGTTACCCATTTTTAAAAGACCATATTTAATGAAAGCGGCAATATTTTCTGAAGTAGAGGGCCAAATATAATATTTTACAACCTGCCAACGTTTCATAAGTTGATCAAAGATTCATAAGTTGTGCAACATTGCCAGAGCTTAACACTCACTGGAGTGCTGAAGCAGAATGTACAGTATGTGTAAAGGAAGCAGTCTGCTTAAAGTCATAATGTATGGTTTCTCTATAAGAGGATTACTCAGTAATGCTGGATTTAATTAGAATTTAAAAAAAAATGAATTGTACGCCTTGATTGTTTTTTTAAGCATGTATCAATTCACTGGTATTATTAACAATGTGTATTATCATTGCAGTGTCGTAGGACATAAGAAATAAAAACGGATTTTGACTAGAAACTGACTGCCTAAGCACATTTGTGGTGGTAGGCTTTCAGCACTAAAAACACTTTATTCCAGACATCTCTGGAACAAAAACAAAGAAAAGAAGCAAAAGGTTTTGTGATTATGGAAGTGAAACATGGGAACTTTGAAGAGTAAATTCAACCACAGTCCTAGCAAACTCTAACCCAGAATAGAAATACAGAATAGCAAATAATTAGATTGCACTCTTAATACACTGCCTCTGCTACAGAACCAATACAGAAAAAGCATTTGAACTTGAACTTGACTGCTAGTTTCCTTCTCTTTAAGACAAATGGCTTCATGAAATCCCTGAGGTCTTCCCCTATATAAAATTATGTATAAACGCTGCTCAAGCCTTTCCTTCATGTGTCCCACATAAAAAATCGGTTATATCATGGAAGAATATCCAAATGTTTACAGCACTTTGTTTAACAATCCAGATGAGGCAATTACACATAAATACTAGACTTCTAAAACAAGAAGTGCTACTCTAAATTTTGAAATATGCACATTAAAAATTCCCCAACTTCTCTTCAATGAAGATTTATGAGCACCACATGCTCTGTATTTTAAATATTCTTTTAGTTATCACTCATTATTACACATTTTTAAAAAAAGCAGATGACAATATATTCTTGTTTTAAACATTTTAAATGTCTTGTTTCAAATGTAAAAAGAAATCAAACCCATCTGTGATTCACAATCTTTATATAATTACATACAGTAGCCCTCCTTGTCTGATATTATTCAGTTACCAGAATTCCAACTGTTTTTTTTTTAAGAAACAGGGACAACAATTTAACTGTCTGAATTCTTCTGTATTGTAGCTTGTTGTTACCATACTGCAGGGAGCTTATAGATTTGAATGAAGTTCAGTGAAGCATTGTCTATACAGTAGCTCTACAAGTAATGTAATTAATGATACTACAAATTAGAAAATATTAAAAGCAGAAGCTCTGGTCAAAAAAGCCACTGAAAGCACTATCAGAACAGATCTAACATTCTACACACTTACACACTGCTGAACTGTAGATTCAATCTCTCCCTTTGTTTCTGGGGAACCCCTGGACTGTCTCTGAGGATCCTGGTGGTCCCAGACGCCCACCACAAAATACTATACAAAGTTATTAATTAAATGGCATGGAAATGGTTGCAAGAACAAAAAAGCAGAGTTTAAAACAAAATAAATTGGTACATTTCAGGGTATATCTGTAAGTATGAACCATTAGCCTGCAGACATCATTTGGACTCATGTCATGAAGATGTTAAGATTGATCAGCACTGGTATTTAGAGGACTCTTTTTTCCCTAAAAATAATACAAGTTAGCTTATTATGCCAACTCGTGTAACAAAAATGAAGATGTGCAGCAGTGTTTTGTAAATAACAACACAGGCCTTTTAAAATGAACAATTAGCAGATACTAGTGGTGGGGCTGTTACACCTTGACATCCCAGTGTCTCTGAAGACTCTTTTTAATTTGAAAACAGTCAGATGACCTACCGTGTGTGTAACTGCAAACAGATTTGGTTTGCTAAATGGAATGCTTGTAAACGTTAAGAATTTCTGCCAGAAGAGTTTGAAGAAACTCTGAAAGAGTTTATGTGTCTTTGTGTGTGGCGGATGTGTTGTTTAGGGTTGAGGGTGGCTTTAATCAGAAATACTGAAATGCTGAACTTGAATTTGTTCAGAGGCCTCAGGAAAATTGAAATGCTACTGTCATCAGAATCACTGGTATGTTAAAAAGTCCTATTTCTTATTATATAAAAAAGATAAACTCCAGAGAATAAAGTCTAACAGGTCTTCAAGATGAGCTGGAGTCACTGTAGAGCTGCTTTCTAAAATGCTTGAATGCAATTTTGCCCACATCACGTCTCTTGTGCTGTTTTGAATGATAAGATTTTAAAATTTCAGAATTCATACATTTCGTTAAATAGCTTTGCTATATGAACAAAATCATTTTTCAGAATTTTAAATGTACAGTGCCTCTCTTTATGTTCCTCATAAAATAGAAAATTTTATTGTGGCAGTGCACTGTAGAAACAAAAGAAAGATGTCTTTATAACTAACAGTGTTAATCTGTGAAACTACGTCAGATTGTATTTGCACTCTGTGCAGATGAGGCATGTTACACAGCATCTGAACACAGTGCACAAATAGTGACATTACACAATAGTGCACAAACAGTGACTGCACCATAACCCTTCATATAACAGTACATACAGTACATGAAGACACCTTATCATGCTGGGTAATACTCTGGTAAGTGTCAGATCCATTGGATATGAGGTGTACACATACTGTAAGGATCACATAAGACTTTATATAAAACAAAATTAACAACTGAATTAATACCACTACTTCATAGTTCTCCCATTGAAGCTATTTGGTGTTTGCTTTAAATGGTCCTATATACTGTAGGAACGTACAGTACCTGTCCATGCTAATTTAGACAGCTATGGTAAATGAATTGTGGAAATATGTAGTTATATTTCATATAATTGGGGAATTTTGCATCTTTGGATCATATTTTCAAAGGTTTTTTATTTTAATCCTTAGTTCTAATTTTTCAGCATTTTGCTCAGCACAAAGATAACCTCCGTCTGTGAATATCTAGACTTCAAAATCTTTTAATCGAGGAGGAAATATTTAGTGTATATATTTGTACTTTTAATGCAGTACTGTGAATGGTAGACTGACCAAGTTTACAAAACAGCTTCGCAGTAGGTGGTCAGTTATTAATGTTAGTGTTGTTTGGCTCCAAGTTAGCCAATGTCTACATTAATCATCTCAGTATATCCAGCTCCCAAAGTAAATTAAAGTGGCAGATATTATATAGTGTTATATCCCATTAAAATCCCAAGGGAACATATTATTCTTGACTATTTTTAACGGTTGTAAAATTAAAAGGGACACTTTAAACTTGACAGTATAGAAACTGCATTTTACTATACATCACACATCCATCGTTTTATGATGACCTGAAAAGAGCCTTCTGTACTAGACAAGCACTATTTTGCATTAATAGCATAAACCTTATTTTAAGTTTGATGATTGTTTATATAATCTCCTGTGGCTTTGTGGTTTTTTTTGGTTGTTTGGGATGAATATATTTTTAAATAAAAAATGCATTTATAAAGGTTTTTCTAAAAATCCAGCAATTATTTTCAATTATTTTCTCAAAGCCACAAACACCCACATAAACCACAAGATTACTGAAGAATGATTTACTCATACACGGAATGTATAAATAAAACCTACTGTATGTACTGAAGCACATTTGCAGATCTTTCATTTTTATATTTTAGAAGGATCATCTTAAAAGAACATAATTAAGGTTATAAATGAGAGGAGGCCATTCTATCAATCTAGCCTAATTATTCTTTGGAAAATGCCATGGTTTTGGCTTCAACAACATGACTGGGTAGCTTGTTCCATGCAAACTTTGGATAAAGAAGTACCACATTTTGAAGATGATAAGTCATTTAACACAAAGGAACTCTATAAATTGGAAAGGTTGAACAAAATACAGTGTTCATTAGTATAGCATATCAGAGGGTGTAAGGTCATTAAAGTATAGGATATGATTTATTTTATTAGGTCAGAAGAAACTATAATCGTAATAATTATTAAACATTTTTCATATCCACTTCACTTGCAGAACTACTTTAAAATGAATGGAAATATGTTTTTTCAACTCTCATCAAAGAGTGAATACAGTATAGATATAACACTGGTGTGGACTAGTGGTTAGAGCTATGGATCTAGGTTTCTTTGAATCAATGTCTCAGCCAGTTAAATTAATTAAATTAAAAGTAACGCAGTCTTTACAACGAAAAACATACATACACATTTGATATAAAAGACTAAATGAGATTCTGGAGTAGCAGATTTTATTTTATTAAATTGTGTTTTTCTAAAGGCCCTTCCGAAGTGATTACATTTATCCCGGGCCTGAACTGTAGTTATGCAACCTTAGTGATCCAAAGGCTTGGAGGCCTAATGTCTTACAGCAGTGGTGATATCATACTTGGCAAGGTTACCATGGCAACCCATACTAGTGGGATGTCAGCTGTCTTTAGAATCATAGGAAATGCAGGGATTTAGCTATGACTGGGCACATTAGTGAGCAATGAGTAAAACTGGAGGAGTTGAAAGCAATGCAGTGGGACAGCTAAACAAACTAAGGCTGCCCTTTAGCACTTCTGGTTTAACTGCTTTTCTTTCTTAGGCTGCCATCCTCACACAAGCGCTGAAGAATGCTTGCTCCCTGATGAAAACTACTCTGAAATAAATCACAATGAATAAAGGGCACTCAATCTGCTCTATGAATCTCATCACATTGTACATCTAGGCATTTGTTCTTAATGTTTTTAAGGCGACCTGTATTTTAGAAACTGTGATTAACCAACTCAATTAAACCAACTATACTTTACTAGACTATACTAGACAAGGGATTTCCTCTGAGAGCAAATGGTAACGGCAAATCTATTACTGCCATACAAATGGATATGTTAAAAATCTGAGGCACTGGTAAAATATAGAAAATTACAAATGTGATTGTTTAAAATTGGAAATTTAATTTACAATGTAACAACCCCATGGGATTTTTTTGTAAACACCATCGTTCCACAAAATGGCTAATCAAATAGACTTAATGACTTTCTCTTCAGTGGTAATTGAAGTGTCTCAAATCAACTAAATGGCAGGTATATGAACCAGACCTATATAAAAACCTATGAAAACCACAGTGGTTTTTCTCTTAGTGTCTTAGGATTTACACATGCACATTTTATGTAATAATACAATAAAATATTGAATTATAAAATAATGAAACATTTAGAAATTATTGGTAACATTATAGACACATATTTAATACAGAGTTTTGATGTTGCTGTTGTTTTACTGCACTTCTGCCATGATCCCTACCTCATGAGTAGTCTAGCGTAGCCAAGTGGAGTGGCCACATCATTCTGTAGCATGAGGCCCTCCAATAAAAACATCCCATATAAGTGATAAATGCTAACAGGAGTACACAATAATTGAATGTAAATGGAAATAAAAATGGTATCAGTGATCAGAAACAATAGCAATAAGCGTATAAACAAACAGATCTATAAGCAGATTAATATCAAAGGTTAAACTAGGCCCTATAAAACAGTAAGCCCAAGTAAGGTAGAGCAGTCTATGATGATTAAAATATTAATACTCTTTTTTGAAAGGATGGTGCACTTAGAGATGTAGAGATATCACATTTTGGGAAAAAGGCTCTTGTCTGGGACAAGCTGCCTGTGCATCTGACTCCTTCTGACAGCTGCTGCCTTCTCCTGGGGACTCCTGGGCACTTGTAGCCGCCTCAGCCCCATCCCGAAGACCACTCCTACTGCTGCAGTCAAATCATCCCTTCCCCTGCTATATTCATCCCCTGAGTCCTAGTAAATGTCCTTTGCCTGGCTGCTCTCTCCTCTTCTTCCCTCTGTCTCGATCTAGAAAGCCGTCCTAATCCGCACTCCCCTCTCTGGCTAAACGCAGACATGCGCGCTTCACACGACAGCACGTGGAATGCGGGCAAAAACAATAAAACCATTAATGAGTCCGTGAAAAGTACACATTCTTTACAGTAAAAGAAGTGGCAGATGTCACGCTGGTGGTTATAGTATCAGATCAGATGGGTCTGTATCATGTTTCAGAGTAAAACACATCAAACACCAAACAGAACTACTGAAGAAAAGGTTTACTGTGTATACTTCTACCAGCTATTTTCCTAAATAACTGGTCTAGTGGAGAAGCGTCATTTTTAAATATGCCTCCTGGATATATATCTAGAAAAAGACAATCCCTAAACTGTTGTTACAGACACATTATGGGTGCACTGCAGAATGTGGGTGCCCTGGCCTCTTTGTGCTGAAATGTAAGTACTGTATGGCGTACACGGTTGGAAACATTGGTCATAGCAGGTCGACTCACTAATGAGGGCATTTAAATTAGGTTGTCAAGGCAAACCACAGTCTGGCCTTTTTACTAGCTGCTTGAGTAAACAGCAGTAATTTCATTCTGCAGGAAAAATAATCTGCCAGGCTCACACGTACAATGTGCAAAGTGATGAGTGATGAAGCTTAATAAAGAGAACAAAGCCACAAGACAATGATAAAATGCAACTGAAACAAAAGTAGAACAGATACATTTTGTACTGATTTTGCTCTGTAATTAGGATTTATAACAGTGCTAGGATCAAATATTTTAAAGTGCTATGGTTTAGGTGAGCAGACTCCTGATGGAAATACCTACTGTGAATCTCAGGTATAAATACTGAGCATTGTTCAATATTGCAAGACTTAAGTGTTCATGGAGGCTCTCCTCATTATGTGTGTGAAAACATTTAAGCACAGTCAAGTCCAACAGTACAGTATAGGGTACTCTTTTAAACTACACACTGGAATATTTTCAAATTAAGGAATTAATTAATGAAAATACTCCCCTTTACCTTCTATTTATGAATTCTCTTGTGGGATTCAAAGCACTGATAATGTCAGTTCTCATTAGCAGCAACACAACCTTGAAATTTTCAGTGTAACCATTTGGAATTCATACTGATTATGTATAGAATTGGGACATTTAATTATTCCCCCTCCCCTATCTCTTTTATTTCTGTATCCTTGCTGAGTAAAAATGTATCATTATTAAAGCATTACAAATGTTGGAGTCAAATTGAGAATCAAATATCAATGACATGAAATGAACAGACTTACTGCATGTATACTTTCTAGACCTAGATATATAGTTACACATTTGGTATGATTGATCTCTTTTGTTTAAAGTTTGGTCCATTCATCTACAAGTGACTGTCAGTGAATACAGCATGCAGTACAGTATTTTTAACCAGTGAGAATTTTGATGCTCAGCCTGCAAAAATCAAACTGTGCCAAGAGAACTGAAAAGTTGAAGAAAGAGTGGGGAGCTCTAGAAACAGATGTCATGGAGCAGATGAGTCGTACCTCTGCCTGAAGAGGAGAGAGATTTACTGCAAACATTTCAATAAAGAAGATACACTTGGCTGCAATAAGTGAGATCCCTAGGAGCCAGGAGCATTGACTGGAGTTTCTGTACTGGCAGGATTGTGACAAATAGTGTATGTTTCCAGAGTTCTTTGGTCATGATGAATAATAGCTAGTCAGAGTTACTCCTAGATACATCACATAGTAGCCCTACAGTAATCAATTTTCTAACCGTGCTCAGGAAATCTCATCATTATGGGTCTATCCTATAATTTTGTTATGAGCTTGGTGCAATTAGAAACCCCAACAAATTGCTATATTTTTTGCTGTATTTTAATATTTTTGCATTTATAGACTATAGGTAATTAAGCACAGTGGGATATTTAACAAAGACTGTAAATAATGCTAGATATTCTCAAGAAAATTTACAATTAGATCATTATTAACAAAAATTGTTTCTAATTTGGACAACCTACAGTATAGCAACAACATTAAGTACTGAAAGTAATATGTTACCTCTATATGAAGAAAGAAAATACAGTATACTTTTTTGTTATTTTTCCTGTTTGCTTTTACACTCCATTTTCAGATTTAATTAACTTTGAAACATTTGATAGATTCATTAATAAAAATTTGCCACATTTTAAACATCTTTCACGGTTTACAATTTGTTAGCCATATTTTCTTCGTGCATTCTGCAAAATCAAGGACTCGATTTTAAAATATCAAGGACACAGTGAACGAAACAGTTATTTTACAATCATTACTATTACAATTATCTCCATCTAAGTTTTGATTTATGGCTCCAATTTAACAGAAAATTAGCTGTTAAAGTACTAATTAAGCACTCCATTGCAACTGCAAGCTGTTTCATGAAAACATGTGTTCTGGAAAGTAATTTGGGCACAGGAGAGCTTGCTGTTGACCATCTGTAGGTTTGCTGTCCTCCAACTTTCATAAGCCTGAAGAATCTTCCTGTGTAAACAGCTACTGACTAAACATGGCATATGAAAATAAAGCCATTCAGTGGACTAGCCCTTTACATCTTTTCTGCTATTCACATTTAATGTTACCCCACTGTCAATTGCATGTGTACAGTATGTGGAATCTGTAATATCAATATGTCCATGTGTAAGAATTAAGCGGACTATAATCTCATAATAGACTAAGACTTTGGATGTACTTATTACAGATTTTCATTTAATTGCTTAATTTTATGGTACAAGAATTATGTCTCCTGCAGTACTCTTAACATACAATTTTATCTAAAACTAAAAAGAGTGCTGAGCTCTTTAACACCTTACCATATGGCAAACTATCTATATGGCAAGGGATTTCATGATAATGGTGCTGTAGATACACAGCACGATTTTGTGTTTTAGTCTGTCCAATACTTTTATAAGTGTAAACATACAACATGAAGTGAAAATATCCAGTAAGCGGGAATTTTCTCTCCCTGTGTTTTTAATTAATTCAATATTACACAACCATGCAAAGACAATTTACTTTCTTGAAGTGTAGCATTAAAAAAATGAAAATGCTACACTACAAGAAGGCAGGATTCTGAAATCATGCCAAAAACATGGAAACGCACAGTGATACAGGAAAGGCAGTGAAAAACCATGAGAAACTATGACAAAGTATATGCATGGTAAAATCATACATATACATATCAGAAAACTACTGTATCAGAAATTTGAAGTCCCACTAAAATCCATAACAAAACTTCAAAGCCTTAAAATATGTACTGTAACTTACTCAAATCATAATTGTCCCATTTTCAAATGACACTAAAAATACAGAAGAGGCACAGAAAACACAAAAGACTTGTGGATAAAACTGATTCCAATCAACAAAGACATTAGCTATTTTTACAGGATTTAGCTCTTATGGTATTTAAGTTTAAGGTATTGAAAATAAATCAACATACTACCAACATATGATTTTGGGCACATCGATGAAAGAAGAATATTTTGCTGATTGATTATTTAACTTGCAATATGTAATGCAATGAAAAGTGAAATTCAGGAATTCACCGTCTCTTCCTTTTTCATTCTTTCCAATTTACCAGCTTGGGTTCCAAGATGTTTGATTATGATTAGTTTGAATTTTATTTATGTCTCCAAACTTTCTGGCAGCCTTAATTAGCTCCAGCCTTGTTTAGATGTGTATGATTCAGACAGCTGATTATAGTAAAAGCAGCAGTTTTAACTGACTGCACTGAAATCCTCAGTTTTGAAACTACCCTCTTTGAAGTGTAATAGAATATTGTTTCCGTTCTTCATTTATTATGAGCTGTCTGTTATCTTTGTACATGGAATTACATCATACACGTTCACTCATGTATTAGGCTAAGAAATTTTGCTGCTAACAGTTTTATATATAATCATCCAAGCCAATCCTATACAGTTTACTGTTGTTCTTTAACGTGCCGCAGGGCTTTTTCTGAAGTCAAAATCATTAACTGAAATCTGACTGAGTCAATATGGGCCTGCAATGGCATGCATTGATTATATAAGGCAAGACTGTTAATTTTATGGATCACAAAAAGCATCCAGGTCAAATCCGGGCTGTAGTTCACCCCAGACATAACAGAACACACAAGTGAAAGTCTCACAGCTGAGAGTTTTAGCTGTATGTAATGAGAAGCAATCCATTCACCTTTATTATACATGCCTAATATCATTTAATGCATAGAAGCACTACCTATTGTTTAATGTGAACTTTATATAACAGCATAATAAAATGAATTTACACACTGAAGATTTTGCTTCCAGATGACAACTTGACATTTATAAAATGAAACCCATAGAAAAAACCCTCCAGGCTTTACGTTATAACACACACATAAACTGTTGACCTTGATTATGGAGCAAGTCAGACTTACTACTGTTTGTTGCAGAACTAAATCTCTTTTCTCAGGACACTGTGTATCTTTTTACACACTTTTACTATAAAGTTATGAAATGCGACACTACAGTATGTATGTAATTAACTTTTTAACTAAGGTGGACAAAGGGATATTTTTTTTTCCTGCAATATTAATTTTTTTTTCTTCTTGGCTCCGGACTGAAATTACGTCATGACAAAAAAAACGCAGGGTTGTCAGTGGATCATTGATGAAACTATATTATCAAGGCATTTAATAGCAGGGTGCTTCAGAAAGGAAATATGCCAGTAGTGCCTTGAAATTGAATAAGCATCAGGTTTTGCTGCAGATTGTGACAGAAAATTGCTCAGAACTCCAGGAATTACTTACTGAATTAAATTAAATGCACTTCTCCTATTGTTTCACTTCTACAAATACTGTATGTAGATCTCAACTAACATGCATGTTCTTACAAAGTATACTGTACATAACTGTGCTGTTTGTTTCACCATATGCAATTCCTGAACTTCCATCCTATCTTAAGCAAACATATGTGATCAATACCTTCTCTCAATAAATGAAAAGAAAATTAATGCACACAGAATCAGAAAGGCACAAAAGTGTCATAAATAAAATTGACACAGAAATCAGGTTTCTTCATCTTATTTGGTACATTTTAAGAAAACAAACTAAAAACATATAAAGTTTATCCAATTCAAGCCACAACTACAGACTCTAGACATAATTTAAAATGAAAAATACTAATTAGAGTAAAAAGAATTTCAGATAAAAGTGATATTTTTTTACCAGTAACACAATAGGGACGTTTATTGTAAAATGAAATAAAAGAAATAAAAATTAGGTTGCAGTAGACATTTTTAAGTGTAGGAACATTACTGATGGTACAATGCATCTTTAAAAGGAAATAAATGTTCAATTAATCTGTGATTCATTTGTTTTCTGAAGATTTATTAACCCCATTTCTGAAAATATGCTAATATGCTGATTCCTAAAATGAGAAAGTGGGCTCTTAATAGTTAACTGATCTATAACCTTCATTTGGTGAAAAGGGGTGACTATGTCAGATTACCTTTACAAGACTAAGGGGTGACTATGTCAGATTACCTTTACAAGACTAGGACAAAGTTCAATTAATACATTTTGGTATCCAATATAAGGTGTTTAAATTAACCTGTCTTTTTCTTTTAAGATTCTGTTACACAGAACTCTAGAGCTGGCTTACCAGAAAATGTGATCAAATTCTATTGTGCTGTCTCAATGAATCCAACCAAGAGTCATATTTCTCCTGCCACATTAACTATTTCAATCTGTCTCTAAACAACATTATTGTACCTCCAGAGGGAAACACCCCCTCAATGCCATCTGCACGGCTACTCAAGGACACAAGAAGAAGAAAAACAATCTGCCAGTTAGTCGAAATACCAGGTGTAGTACAACCCTCTTGAAATGTGGAAACCAACCAAAGTGATATTTTAAAATGAAATGGAGTGAGAAGATACTGTAGTTGAGGAGACCCAAATTCAAAGATGTGCATTCTTTCCCTCTATCTGTGCTTTTTTTTAAAGCAAACACACCCCTCTCCCTTCCCTTCATATTCTTCGTTCTTATAACCCTTAGGTGTCAAATATGGCAAATGACTATTAACACTCTGTATACAACACATCCAACTTCACTATGCATTTCACCGTTCCATACATTTCTAGCTGATATCTTGACCTATTAATAGTGTTAGTATTAGGTACAGGAATGTTAGGAGAACAAGTGGTCATGTTTTATCACACAACATAAACACATATAACTATCAATTCTAACAGATTTGGTTAAAAGATGGACTAAAGTCATACTTTTATCACATTTAATGCACTTAAAAAAACACACATTTTTTTAGTCCAAGGTGGAATTCATAGGAAAACATGAGTGGACTTTCAATTATATATCATGCCTCTTTGCTGCTAAGATTCCGGGAGTCATTCAAAATAACTCCCTGAGCAGAACTAATGACTACAGAATGGGGGAACTGGGCTCATCTCAAAGCTTGGGCTGATGCATCAAAGGAAACAAGCCAATAGCTACATTAATGTAGAATGCAAAAGTGCAGTCCATTAAGTCACCACAGCTTGTGTTCAGGGATCATATTTAACATTTTGCATTCAGTATGCCAGATAATACTGATGCGATTAGACAGTGAAACTTCTAGTTGTAAGCCCCTTGCAATGCCACCATTTTAGGACACAGTTATAATTTGAGAAATGAGGGGGTATCTCAGGAATGCACAGATCGGATTCTATCTGACAGTGAAATGCTCTGGGCCTTGTGACAGCTAAAAGACTGAGCTCATCAACGGGTCAGATACTGACTTCTGATCTTAACAACCTGTTAAAATCTTAAAAATCTGTCTCGTTTTTGGGGGTAGCATTTAATCAAAGGGTGAATGAAAGACATAGTGCTAAGGTAAATCTAAAGTCATACCAAGTTAGTGTTTGTCATAGCATGACCCACGGAAACATTTATTTGAAAGCTTTTAATGGACACTTTTATGTTACCTTATCTACGATTGTAGCTTGATACCTGAAGCTATTTTCCACTTCCACAGTGGGAATATAGCTTTATTCTTTGCACTGACATGCTTCACAGATTCAACAAAATTTATTTACAGTATTTGCCTTAAGTGGCCTACTCATAAGCAAATGGTTATTTCACATCCCCTAAAAGACACATTTTTGTAGTTATTAATAATTAAACTACTATGCCTACTAATAAAGCAGTAGTAACCCTTGTATAAAAGAAATCAAATACACACTGCCCACCAAAAGTATGGGGACAGCAATATTAAAACTTATTTATAGTTCTTAGTGATTAAATTTCTATTTCTAACCATGTGATTAATTTGAATAATAAAAACAATACTACTTTTTTCTACTGATTAATTCATTGGTTGTATTGAGCTATGTTTTTAATAAGTATTTAGTGCTCATGTAACAGTCAAAGCCACTTGATGTACTTTGGACATGTACATGAATGAGCAATTTATACAAATGCAGTCAAATCTAATCTATATCTAAAATCAGTACAATTTTAATTTTTCAAAAATATATTGTACATACACTACTCGAGTGATAAGTGTCAGTATATTTTTATTCATAGTTTGGGAACCGTGGTGTTTTTGTTTTTTAGGCTTCGATTCGAGATCCCGGTTATTCAGCCTGACTCACTACTACCTTGCTCAGATCAACACAGGACAGAGGAGACCTGTGCAGTGCCTTCCTTGCAAATGCTACAATAAGTGACAAAGCCCCCTGCTGGTTCTCTCACAGCGAATCTCACAAGTTACCACAATGGACATAACATCCCTACAGTAGTAAAAACACTTGCTGTGTGCTTTTTGTTGTGTGCTTGTAGGTGCCCAGCTGTGCAGTGCTGTTTAGTGTTAAACAGAGGAAAAATAGTGCATTCTGGTAAACCAAACAGTTCATGGTCTAGTTGAAACAAAACATTAGCAGAACAATTCCAAATAACGCTTGAAGGCTGTCATTTGGTCATACAGTATTTGAAAAACCGTTTTAACCCAGCTGCAGTTTGATTATGTGAGATATTCAGACGTAACACTATGTTACAAATGCTTACGACGTTAATTAACATCATCATAATAATGCTCTAACCCCTTATTCCTGGTGAGCAAGATCCCTGACAGGGATTCCTCGGGATCCCTGACAGCCTACTGTATAATAGGCTGAGCAGAACAGACCTAAATTCCCTTTCCCCAGCTCCTCCTGGAGGATGATTCCCTGGCTGATCAAGAGATATAATCCCTCCAGCATGCCCTGGGGTCTCCTCCCTCTAGGTCATGCCTGCTTCACCTGGGGGCATCCTCACCAGGTACCCGAGCAACCTCAGCTGGCTACTCCCGCTACTTGGAGGAGCGGTGACTTGACTCCAAGATCCTCCCGAACTGCCAAGCTTCTCACACTATCAAGGAGAGTAAGCCCAGCAGAATATCTGATTCCCACTGCTCAAATTTCCCATTGACCCTTACCAAGCATGGCCTCCTAATAATCCCCATCTATGAATTGGCTTCATCACTCTGTTCTTCTCCCCACCAATAGCTGATGTGTAGTGACCGTACTGGTGCACTATGGCTGCCATTGCATCATCCAGGTGGGGCTGCACATTGGTGGTGGTGGAGGGGAGTCCCCATTACCTGTAAAGAGCTTTGAGTGGAGTGTCCAGAAAAGCGCTATAGAAGTGCAAGGAATTATTAATGAATTATTATTGTACCCACAATCTCATTTTTGAAATGAACGAACATCAGGCTTTTGGGCACCAGAAACTTAATTTTCATCTAAAAATGTGTTGATGTCACTACAGTGTAAATTTACCTCATTGTGCTATATACAGAACAAATACCTTTTTATTCCTATCACCACAAAATCTAGTTATCTCAGAATTTAAGCCCAGTTTCTGAAATTTTCCTAGCTCTTTTTTTTTTCTACTGTACTTCCGGAAAAATAAAATTAAGCAAAGTCTGAGCTTGCTGACTGTGAACCCTGAGGGAAAGCAGTCACCGTACGATGTTTGCCAGGAATAAGCCATGTGTGATTTTTTTTTCTTCTTTTACAACAACAGTTTATAGGGAAACAGCACTGTTTATTTTATGCATGCAGCATTTGGCTAGCTGATTGTTGTTTCAGATGTGAAGTATTATTTCAGCACAGATCTTCACAAGGCAGACGATGATTGGTTCCATAGTTCAAAACCCAAGTGATCCAGGTTTGGCTTGAGCACAAATTATGTTCTGTTCAAAATTCTCTTCAAAGCACAAGGACAAAGTAAAACCAGCCTGACTTGTGAGACATGGGAAACAAAAGAACTTTAATTGCTACCATCTCAAAGTACTATTAAACACACTCAGAGAAGGAACATAACAGAGAGAGTAATAGTAAACCAGTAAAAATTAGTGAAAGGTCCAGAAAACCCAGTTGTTTTACACTTCTTGTGGTGCATTAATGTGGAAATAAATACTTAACATACTAATGTTTTTTTAAAAGCTTAAAGACGCCATTCACTACAAACCCTTATTTTTGCAGTTAAATTGTGTTTCCTTCTTTTCCTTTGGAAAGCACTTGGGTAATAATGCATTGATTTTAAAAAATGATTCTCTGGGATATTACAATATAAAAGACTGCTTATATACAGTAGCAGCACATGAACCTTCATGGCTTCAACATTTTATGGTCCTCTAACTCTGAGATTTCTTGTGTCATGCCCTCTACAGCTAGAGGGTACTCCTACTGTGTCCTGTTCCTAGTTTCTCCTGTGCTTTCTTGTCCTTCTGGTGTGTCCTTGTCTGGGGCTAAATATTTCAGGGTCACCCTTTCCTCCTCGCTCAGCATTGAGGGATCGGATGTCTTGAGACCCGCCTAGAACCAGGACGTCTCCTCCCTGGTCTGAAGGCATAGGTTTCTACCAGACATTGTCTGACCTCCTGAGCCCGTGCTAACACCCAATTTTGCCGCTACGCATAGCATAGAGACTACTGCTCTCCTGGCCATTCCACAGCATGCCTTTCCGACATCCTTGACACAATGCTGAGCCATACTATGACATTTTTTGTTTTCCCGCATTGCTTTGGGCCTTTTTTTAAGTTCTCCTATTGTAATCACGGGATGCCACTTCCAACATCCATGCCTGTGAGCGAATCATTCAGTGGTATGCCTTTCCGACATCCGTGTACGAATACCTGGCTTTCCTCAGGTTGTCACTCCTGATATCCGTGATAGAATGTTGAACTTTTTTCTGTTCTCCTATTCTAATCGCGGGATGCCACTTCCCACAACCGTGCCTGTGAGCGGGTCATTCAGCGGTATGCCTTCCCGACATCCATGTTCGAATACTTGGCTTTCTACAGGAAGTCACTCCCGGCATCCCTGACAGAATGTTGAATTTATTTTTTGCCCTGTGTGCAGTATTTTTCTATTTTTTTTTCTACTTTTTTTCTATTTTTTTTTTTACTCTTTGTGTTTGGTTTTCTCACTTCCTGGTTTCCGTGTTCTCTGGTCTCCTTGACCCATTTACCTGGACTCTTGATTTCTATCTGTTGTGAGTCTTTCTCATGTGGTTTGTTGCCCTGGTCTCCCAGGTTGTTTTGCGTGCGTGCTTTTGTATGTGTTTTTTGTCTCACTCCCCAGAGCCCTGCCCGGCCCCCCCTTCCTCTTCTCAATAAAGGTTTTTATCCTGGAGGAGGGGTTAGCTCTCAGCCGTGGACTCCCGGAGGTTTCCTTTCAGTTAAATGGGGTTTTTCTTCCCCCCTGTGTACAGCTCATTTGTTTTTTTGAGCGTCAGGTGCCACCTGTGAAGGTGGGGGGGGGGTTATTGTCACGCCCTCTACAGCTAGAACTCTGCCTGTTCCTAGTTTTCCTGAGTTTTGCTTGTCCTTCCGGTGTGTCTTTGTGTGAGGCTATATATTTCCAGGTCACCCTTTCCTCCTTGCTCAGCATTAAGGGATCGGATGTCTTGAGACCCGCCTAACAACAGGTTGTCTCCTCCGCGGCCTGAGGGCATAGGTTTCTATTCAACATCGTCTGACCTCCTGAGCCCGGGCTAACCCCCGTTTTGCCACTACGCATTGGGTCTTTATTGCTCTCTTGGCCATTCCATGGCATGCCTTCCGACATCTGTGACAATCTTGGCCCTAAAGGCCCACACACCTGCAAGTTGTTGTACTGGCTAAGCTCTCAGTTACACATTTGAACCCATAGTTGCCATCATTATAGTATTAAGTAACTTTATAATAGGATTAATTCATTCTTTGACTGTTTTCAGCCCTTTAAAATATTGTCTTGTAATTATTGCATTTCATAGGCAAATAAAATCTCAAATCTCTGAATGGAAAAATCTTGTCAATATTCCAAGCAAGCAACTTACTGGCTCAATTAAAGCTTCAATTAAGTGATTTAAATAGGCTAGAATAAAAACCAACTGGTGTGAGGGCCTCCAGGATCAGGGCTAGGAACCCCTTCTCTCACTCACCCTGAGGAAATTACATTATATTTTACAAGAGATAAATTAATTTAATTGTTATCCTTTAAACAAAAGTGGCACACTATTCCTTTACATTAAAATAGAAATAGGCCTTCTAAATTCTTTTGCAGATGTTGACGGCTTTAAGTGTTGTCCACTAACTGATTACAACTGAGACACTGTTGTCTCAATTATATAAAATCAATATTGGAGAATCCACTGATGAAATAATTACCACTGCTAAATGCTGCTTCTTCACATTTACAAGCAAGGCCTCAGTGCCAGCTATAGAAACTAGACTGGCACATACTGAAATAATTAATCTTGAGGGAAATGGCTTTTTGGTGGCTCTGTTATTATTTAGTTCAGGACAAAGGAAGGGGGGTGTTTTGAGCAAGTACGACAGCTTCAATAAATTTTGATTCTTGATGGAAAAAGTTTCAGATTCTTTTTTCCAGTGAACTAAGTTTAACTACCATCCTAAGTTCAAATAATGGTGACTTAATCCAGGCAGCCACAAAGCCTGTTATATTAATACCACATCCCTACTAAAGTGGGTGCTTGGAATATGAATGTCAGTCCTGTATTATCTTCCCATAAATTCCTTTTAATTAAATTTTTGTACTTTGGGCCTCCTGCCGAGGAATATAATTAGGTTTTAGGCACTTGCAGAATCAATGTTTGCAATGGTATGTATATTGTAGCTTATCTTTGTTATTTAGATTTTAAAACATTACTTCTTATGTCTGCAAGATCAGTTAATTTTTAAAAATAATAATTGTAAAAGTGATTCATAGAAATCACATTTACAGAAAGTTCAATTGAAAGCACACACATTAATTTTGATCTAATTGGTAGGAAATGTTCTGTGTGAAATTAAAATTATGCATGTATTTGCCCAGTGAAAACGACTAGTGACTAAAGAGCAGCACGCAGCACAATTATCTGTTGAAAAGCTTGTTAAGCTAATTGCTAAAAAAACATTGTGGGGGGTGTCTTGGTAACTGTACCTCCAGGTATACAGGAAAAAGGTTTTAACATAAATTGCACTTTCATGTTATACAGTAAATGCACAATTGTTTCTTTTAAGCAAAGTATGTAATATTTGAGGAACACTACTAATGATAAAATCTGAAGATAATATACAACAATCAACATTATCTTTGCTCATCTTCATGCATTGCAATCAATTTGAATTAAGCAAAATGTTAGTGCTAAACAGAGTACTACACCTTATGAACACATTATATTGATATAGACAGGCTCCCTGCATGATTATTTTAACAAGGTAATTGTGAAGTATGGTTTTAAGGTTCCAATATACAGAATGGCTTGAATATTTTATACAACTTACAAAATGGGAATTTCAAGTATTTGATTTAGTGGAACAATAGCTATGTGGTATAGACTACAAGACAAGTTACATCCCTTTTCATATCATGTATTTTTTCTCAAGTTCTTGACAGAGTTACAAGAATTTCTGTTCTCAAGCCATCACTAGTATACGGAACACACAGAAAAGGCTAGATAGCTCGATAAGCTCTAAAGGATGACTGTTATCATGAGCATTTGAATAAAGGATCTGAAGCATCTGTATAAAGTGATCGAGTTTTGGGATCCAATCATTATTTTAATATTATATATATATATTTTTCAAAATAAAATATTTTCAGAAGCATGTATTGAGCATGATATAATGAGAATATCACGCCATCAGTATATTGTCTGAATTCTTCTTTCAGGTAATGCATGGGCTCTTGTTTCTTTTATAGAATGCAGTCTTTCATAGCCTAATTGAACTAGATTTAATTTATAAGCTAGGTAGAATTCCACCCACTCACACGCCCACTCGAAAGCAACAAGGAATCTCCCCCTAATTAATCACTTCAGTCTCCATAATGAAGGCATTTCCACTATCTACCTCTTCTTGAGCAAACACTTAAGGGGTTGATGAAGCCACCTCAGAAGAAGAAGGCAGCACTCAGCACACTTTATTCTGACTCTGAGAAAATGAATTTCGTTCCTTAAATCTCATTCACCACTCTCAAAGCAGATGTTATCACTGAATCATGTTTAAAATGTAATATTCAATTTACCAGTAGGATACAGTTTTTACCTCTGAACTCAATTAATTTGCTACCAACCAGGCATTTCTTAATAATAAAAAAAATCTAATATATAAACTGTTTCTGCTTTGGAATCTTCTTCAAAGTTTTAGTGCTGTCTAGATCTACATTTTCTTTGAATTTTTCTTATTTTTCTGTACCTGCTGTCTGAAAACAACTGTGCTTCTTTGTAGAACCAGAAATATAAAAAAACAAACTTCAGGTCTGAGCTGCAGGGGGTGTACTTTTCCTAGTGGAAAGCAATGCTGTCTAACTTGATTGTCACAGCATGCACTGTTAAACTGTAGTACATGCAAACCTGTGCACAAGAAATCAGAATTAACTTTGGTATAAACATAGAATTTTAAAGGTAATCAGAAACAGAAATGTGTAGAGATTGGGTTTGTTGCATACTTTTCAATGTTTTCAATACAAAAGATGTGTCTTATTATTTTCTGGCAACAGTTCTGCAAGGCACATACTGTATCAGTTCATGTGACCCACTTCTTTAGTACTTGCTGTTAAAGCTATATAAGAAACATTCTCAGGCACTGAGTTCAGTTAAGTTGCCAGTGGAATTTAGTTGCATGTTCAGTTTTTATAACGGTTGTTAATGTGTGTCGTAACTCAGATATGATTTGGCTATATTTTCTATAAGGACAAATTCTGTACTATGTATAATGTATAACACTGAGAGATTCCCTAGTTCTGTAAAAACACAAAGCAAGCAAGCAGGGGTAGCCTTTCCCCTGTCATTTACATCTGCCTCTGTCACAGATAGTAATTTTTACCCTGCCTAGGTTTTCCCTTGACCTACAATAGGACCTTTATGGCCACCTCTAGTCAATGCCATCAACAGAGGACAACTGTGACTAGCTAGTTTTCACCAACTGGCTGAAGATGCATGAGGTTCCAGAGGATAATCAAGTCTATGCATTTGCATGGCCAGGATTGTGTTTAGTCCTAAGTGAAGTCATATCTAATATTAACTTTGTTATGTTACCATTTTTACACTGTATCACATTTTACTTCACATTATTCTTTTACAGTTTCTGTATTTTTGCTCACATTGTCTGTGCAATATCTATGCTTTAAATATTTGATTCAATCCATTAGACCTGTGTGTAACATATCTTTCGTGCATCATTTTATACACTGTACATGGTTTGCCTTCCACTATTTCCATGTCAGCAGCCATTTCAGAATAACTTTTTACTGTAGCATGAACGTTTCCTCTGATATCAGTGTGTCTGTGAATGTGCAGTGCCAGATAAGGACTATTTTTAAAAAACGTCACTTTTCCTTCCGGGGATTATGCACCAGTTTTTACAATCTAGTAGTTCTGTCAGACTGGCAAACCAAATTTAGAAGTGAACAAAATGCATTCTGAAGCACGAGTAGAGTACTATGCATACTGTATGTACTGTATACATTGTCTGTTTATACATTGTTAAACTACAATAAATGTTATCCAGTAAACAAGAAATGAGAAAATAAGTGACTACATAATAGTTACGAGTCCTGTAATTAATGCCTTTTATAATACAAACACCAAAATCTCAAGTTCTTGGTACAGTATTACAGTCCACTATCTTGATACTTGTTTATAGTCCACATTCTGCCTCAAACAATTTCACCCTTGTTTTCAGTGAAACTGTCATTTTTATAAAGCTTTGTGGTTACTAGTAGAAACACTTTAATACAAAACTCAGTGGAAGTTGTTCCATTTTTCTTTTATTACAAATGCAATCTTGTACTCGTACTCTTTTGAGGGAAGAAGTGTTTTCTCTCTTTTCCTTTCAGCATAGAATAAACCTACAGTATTACTTGTTCCTTTGCAGCCTTCACAGACTGACTCAGCTACCCACCTGAACTACTAAGAAATAATGTTGAACTTCATTATCGTTTAAATGACAAAATAAAAGATAGATATTTTTTCTTCATTTAACCTTACACCTTCAACCTCAAATCTCTTTTGAACACTGAGAATCTTTTAGTAAAGCTTCTGTTTTCTCTAAACATTGTGTAAAAATGAAAAGAAAAAGACAACAGTAAAACAACAACATAGAGAATAACTTCATAAACTAAAGGCTGGAGACATAATATATAACTGATATAGGGGAAACCAAGCAGGAAGGATAACATGGTCTTACGAGTAAGAACTATAACTACATGGCAGAAATGAATCAATTCTGGTAGTGAAGTGTGAAATAAGTCATTATGAAGTTCTCAAACCACTTTACTGTCTAGGAAACAACACAAACTAAACAGATGAAAAGACTAATTCCAACCACAGTAGATATAATGAGAAGAAACAAAATTAGGGTAGTCTTGTCCTCACAAAAAAGTGAAGGATAATTTTAATTAAATATGATTACAGCATTTAATCTGGGAAGGCATAATTAAGCAGGAAAAAAATCATTAAATGTTTTTTTTTCTGTATTTGAAACTTACTTTGCATAAATGCATATTAAACAAAGAAAGTGTATACTGTATGTCAGAGAGTTAAATTTAGATATACAGTAAATATATCATATAGAAATACAGACAGAGTATATACACAGTTCTACTGAGGGCAATTTACAATGTTTCAGAACTTGGCAGTGACATCATTGCATTGATTAAGTAGGTCTATAATACTCTAATTTAAGCAATTGCATTTTAGAAAAAAGATAAATCATTCATTCCATTCTGTTCGTAAAACAAGAGAAATAATGGTAAAAGACAAGCACAATAAGCCTTCTTTAGAGCACTCTATTGAGTTGGAAACCTAGAGGGTCACACCGTATAAATAATATTTAAGAATTGTGTTTTTATGTTATCTGATATATTTCTCTAAGTATAAGCATTGATTTCAATATTGTGTCTAACGGTGACCCAGACAGGAATTAAATCTGCCAATTCATACAGTATTGTACTACTCAACTGCTTTTTTTTAGAACCTGCACGATCAGCTCTTTTTACCTTCCATTAATATACACTCTAGTTCACATCTGCCTGGTCAGCCATTTCAGGGCTTCTACCACACTTTAACGCATGGCCATTTACTGCTTTATGTGCTAAGCAGGATCTTTGTTACGGAGTGCTAACGCACTGATTCAAGAGTCTTAGGCTACTTTATTCACCAAAACAAAGCAACAGAATTGTCCTTTATAATGTCTATGAACGTATTTTTGCACTTCGCTTTTCCCTTAAACATTTGTCGTGAATTCATCTACAGTATTTTATATTTTTATCTCATAACTTTTAAAGCCTCTAACTTTTTTATTACAGTAATGTGACATATTGAGTCAAAATATTTTACGTTAATCATATTGGCTCCACCCACAAAAGGATGTAAATGTAGGTCACCATATTGTCACACCCATGCTCGAAGAAGCTTGCGTCCTGCTGTTGCTAGTGACAACCAGCACATTCACATGCGTTTGCAGCCAGCTACAACCTCATATGAAATAGGTTGAAGTGCCAATCAATCAAGCCTAATATTTTTTAGTCAGGAAGCCAATCCAGTGAGCAATCTTCCTATTAAGCATGATATTAAAGGCAGGATTCTCCCATTCATTGGTGCTTTGACATTAGAGCTAGCCATGTACAGTAAGTTTCAGCTGATTCGTTACTATCTCACAGTAACTTTTCTGCTTGTCTGAGACTATTATTTGATTATAAAAGATGATTTTTCTACTCTCCATTCATTTTTCTCACAACTAACTTCTTATCTCCACCTGTCTCCTTGTCTGCTCTTAGCTACTGTATAACCCCTTCCTTACTTGCTACTGCTCATCTCTCCCTTGAGCCCTGCACTTGGGTATTTTACTGCCTTCTGCTGCAGCGCTTTCCAACATCCATACCCCTGATGAATCTCCAATAATCCCATGTCACCAGATCTTGGGAATTACCATGCTGGAGGTGTAAGAGAAAATAGTTACCACCCAGCGCTCTGAACCCACTCCATCTGAGACTCCGCTTGAAGACAGAATGTCCCCTCAGCAGCTCGACAGGAGCTCCTTCAGTAGGGCCATTTATCAAGAATGGCTGGACATCCAGGGACTCGACGTACTACTGAACTTATCAATCAACAACTTGAGTGGCCATCCCTCAGAACTGACTTAACCACCTATGTAACTGGAAACTTGTTGTCACATGTCAGTATTTCAGGATGAAATTGATTGATTGAACATCCCTCTTGTCATAGGTGAAATGTTCCCATAATATTGTAACGCTTTTGGGTTCACGTGGGTATGTGCCCTTGCCGCTGCCGCCTCAGGTCGGCCCCCCACCGCTGGGGACTCGAACCCGGGCCTCCGGCGTCACTCAACAGGCACCTAGCCAGCTGAGCTAAAGGGTAGATCTCCCGTCAGCCTGGTGGCTGAGGTCCCTGCAATTCACAGGGAAGGGCAGTGACGTCACCGCGCTGGCAAGCCGACTCGCACAACCTGTAATGTCGGCCGTATGCGTTACAATATGTTACCTAACTCTTCCAGAGGCATCTCACAGCCTCCTCTGCTTGGAGTGTCTTCTGAATCAACTCACATCCCTGCTGCCAACCACAGGCCAGAACTTAAAAGGCCTCTGGTGCTTCTGCCTCCCACTGCAGTGCTGCATCCACCACCTGCCTCGTAACACATATCTGCTCTTTCTAAGCATATACAGTACATAAAAATGTCCACAATTATTTTTTGGAAAACCTAGATTAAGATTTTTATAATAACTTACACAGCCTGTGCAGTACCATATTATGGAACACCTTTGCCAGAATGTACTTAAATACCAAACATCATTTTAATTGCAAGTAAATCTGTTGAGATTCTTGATGTAAAACTGTACAATAAACATCTATAAAGGCATTAGAGACATGTATTGTAGAATATAGTTTGTTGTCATAATATTGCACAAATATGGTATATTTGGCAAAATCAGCATTCATTACTAAAAGCATTTTCACAATGGACCTATGGAACCTCTGTATGGTTTAACAAGGCAGATAAAAATAACACTGTCAGCTGCAGTGATAAATCAAAGACAAGCTACAACTCATGGCTTTAATGACTTCAGTATTGCAGCAAATTATTATTCTTTTTTTGCTGTCGTTTAGAATGTGTGTATATGACAGGGGAGTGTGGGATCATCAGTCTAGTTGAGCAACTGAAAGAAAAAAAGAGATTTAAAGGGGGACATGGTGGCACAGTGGCCATGGAGCCATGGCTTCAGTTCTTGGGGTGCCACCTGTGGAGTTTGTATGTTCTCTTTCTGTTCATGTGGGTTTACTGGTAAGTTAGCTATCTTCTCGGAAAATTGGCCCTGGTGTGATTGTGTATATTAGTGTTTGTGAGTACCCTTCAGATCCGGCCAGTGTTTCCTGTCTTGTGCACATTGCTTGCCAGAAGAGGCTCCAACTCCCCTGCGACTCAGTATTGGATAAAGTGTTTGCAAAATGGATAGATGGAATAGAGATTTACAGTACAATTTAACCAACTGCACACAAGAGTTTTCACCTTAATATATTCTATGACTCATCTGTCACGCTTCTCACACGCATTTTAAATTATGCTCAGCATTATTTTTAAAACTTTACATAGAAGCCATCTAATAAAAAGATATATCCATGCTGACCATATTCCAAAATTCCTCTGTGACAGCATTAAACAATTACTAATAGCAGACGGAAATATTAATATAATTAATCTTGAAGGGAGAAGGGGAATCACATAAATGAAAATCAAGCAAATTTACAAAGAATTTTATCCTGTCTGTGGTTACTGTATGGCAATGTTAAAAATCATTAATTGTGCCTTTTTTAAGAGCGGTTTTGTGTACTGTACTAGTTCAACTTGACAGCAGATTGTGGATTATATAGTAAATTCCTTTTTAATTTTACATCCAAACTCAACAAGAAAATAACAATCAGTACTTAATAGGTATGAGGAAGTGAATATCTTTGGCACGACATCCTGAAGGTTTTCATCATGCAGCTGCTGTAGCTCAGAAACATTACAAACTATACTATCCTTCTATATTTCATACAACTCTGAAACTGTGCAGATAATTCGTTGCAAGTCCTGTCATGCCAAGCAAGTATCACTGAACTCAGAAAGACCAGACAGCGATACTTGAACTTCAATTTTATGCACTGAAGATACTTTACAGTACATGACTATTCAAGGAGACGAATGCATTAAAGAATAATTCTACATCCCCAGCAGTTTTGTAGACTGTTTCAAATGGTTTCCATGACTTTTTAAACTTTAGTATTTGATATCTTTATAAACTGAAAGCGTAGTTTTTGGTTATTTTGGTTATTTATGATACTATTTGGGGTGGTACAGTGCCACAGTGGTTAGCACGGTTGACTAGCCAGTGCTGGAGCCTTGGTTCAGTTCTGGATCTGGAGTGTTTTCTGCTTGAAGTTTTTTATGTTCTCCTTGTTCATGTGGAGTTCCTCTGGGTGCCCCAGTTTCCTTCCACAGTCCAAAGAGATACTGGCAGATTAACAGTCTTCAGGGAAAATTGGCTCTGGCGTGAGTGTGTGTCTGTGTCCATCTGTGTGTGCCCTGTGATGGACTGGAGTTTTGTCCAGGGTGTATCCTGCCTTTCGGCTATTGCACGCTGAGACTGGCTCTGATTGCCCTGTGACCCTAAACTGGATAAAGTGGTTAGAAAATGGATGGATGGATGAATGATAATATTTACAAATCTACTTATAACTTTTACATGACTCAATTTGACCTGAAAGAAACACTGGGCCTTTCATCAGGTTACTGTGTGAATTTAATTAAGCAAAACAAAATGGCGTGTATAACATGAAGTTAGAATAAAATAGATTAGGAAGAGTTAGGCATTAATATTCACTTTTTTCTTTTCCACTGTGTCTCACATAAATATTTTTCTGGCTTCTATAACAAATAGCAAACTATAGCAGTCACTTTAATCTACTTAATCAAATCTCAGATGCAAAAGAAAAGTTAGTCTGGGTCTAGTTCACAAGCTCAATCAAGACACGTCATTGTTGAATAACAAATTCAAATTTCAAGAATTTTTTGCATTCATTTTCATTACAAAATGTAGATTAAAAAAGACATTCCTTTTGATTGTATTATGCCACTCACAGACAGCATTGCAACTTGCAGCTAAAATGAAATTCTGCCCCTTTAACAACGTATGAACATAGCACATATTACATTTGGTTCTTATTTGAAATTGAGAGATGGGTGATTTGTTCCATGAACCATGTTCTGGTCATTTCTGTTTTTTCTCAACAACCATCTCAACATTTTTCTCAAAAGATCCTAGAGGTGTTGGGAAGACTACGGTTGTCTCTAGTTTTATGTGTCTGTTAATGACAATTATGATGCAGCTCCTGGAACTCCTGGGACAGAGGTTGCTGAGAAGTTCTTCAAGCACAACAGACAATTAAAAAAACTGTTCAAAAAGCAGTTCAAAAAACAAATGAATTACTATATGTGATATCACTGAACGTGTCCTGATGCTGAAGCACTAGAGTCCCCAGGTTTTAATTATGTATGAATTCAAATTGCAGTAAAATCAGGAATTCAGGGGTCAGCATATGGCATTAAGAATATTAATAGATGTTACCTTTCTTTGCTGAATTATTTATAGAGCCATGAACAACAAAGTGCTTAATGAACAGGACAAGTGCAATAAACAGAATCAATGTTACTTCAATTTAAATAGTACTACAGAAAGAGGAGTCACAGACAATTATTGTGGCTATTAGTAAAGAGCTTTTACTGTGAAGAGTGCCATAAATTAAACAAACAGGACATCAACATGCTTTTAAAAGCAAGCTCAGAGGAAAGCTCATGCACAGACATGACAAGGGCATTCCAGACAGAAGAAGCATGAGGGAGTGTCTCTGTGCCAAACGTGATCAGATGTTGAACTCGGGAGCAGGGAGCTCTGTTAAGGATGGATCATTTGACAGTGTAAGGAAAATCATTTCCTTCCATGTTGGAAATTTTTGTTAAAGAAATTTGAATAAAAAACAGGAAGTTTGTAACAATGCTTTGTTTATAAATGACCACTTACAAAAACTGGGTGCCTTTGAATTTGAAGGATTATGCCTTTCAAAACATCCTCTTCTGTCACAGATACAAAATAGTACACTGATATCTAAACCTGTGTAAAAAAGGTTAGGGAAAATTTGATTTTCATTTTAAAGTGATTAATATAAAGCACATTGCAGGGCGTTGTGATCAGGAAACCTATAAAGGCATTGCAGTGGGAATCAGAAAGTAGTCTTCTAACTACACAGTCAATATCAAGAACCAGTTAACCCAGCAAAGTGCTACAGCTGCTTACCTCTTATTTCTTCATAAAAATCTAATTTTCTAATAACTAGACATCCCATAGAAAAATAGATAATACAGTACTTCTGCTTCCTTTCACTTTTATAATATGCATGACTTACTGTCCTTTAGCCCATATTGTGAGCCTGTGGGGAATCACAGACAAGCTCTATTTTCTAGGTAAGCACAAATGAAACAAGGCTGACATTCTCTCCTCAATAGGATGAATGGTTTGTCAGCCAGTGACAAATGTTTCTGTGAGACAATAGCCTATTTGTTGCATTGTATCTGCAGGATTAAAACACAAAATAAACAAAAGACTGCGCGAAAGACTGCAGTTAAAAGATATGGAGGCAAGGCAGCTACTGCATAGCAATCTGTCCATCATCAATGCCATACACCCCAGATTCTTATCTGTGTTGTTACCATCTACTGTACCTGACAGAGCTTCAGCTAGTCCATCTCCTTCTTTGGCAGATTAATTAAAGACCTCATGAACATCACTTCCAAAAATAAGAACTTATCTTCAGAGCCTGATGTGTTCTGCCTATCATCTGCCATTTTGTAAAGGACAAATTGATGCAGAAAGAGCACAAAGACAAGCCAATGTCATCACAAAGGTTAAAAATTCAAGTCAGAAAAAGTACTTAATGTCAGCCCTATATCTTGCATACACTTTGTGGATGAGGATACATTGTCAACTGCCTGTTGCTATAGTTCCAACTTCACTTTACTGGCACATAAATGTGTTTTCACAGCCAACAACTCACTGCAAATTTCAATCTTGGAACTGGAAGCACTTCTGACATGCCAATATTAGGAAAGGAAAATCCTCATGCTTAAACGTGTTAGCAAGTAGTATTGTTTTCCTTTTGCACTGAAGTTCACAATAGATTAAACTGCAGTCACTCTAACTCAACTCAAAAGCTGCAAAACTGTCAATACCACGTTTCACTTGAACCATCAAAAAAGAAAGATGGAATCTGAACTCATTAGTACAGTCAAAAGCAGCACTGAAATTCTCCTAAGATTCTTTATTAGTACCTTATTTTTGTGGTTTAAAAATCAAACACAGAAAACATGTTCATCTTTCCATTACGCAGAAAATTTCAGGTTGTAACTTATTTCCTGTGGCTCTTCCACATAAAAGCAGTTTAAGCTTTATGAGAAGTTCAACTGACATATATTTTCATTATCATACAAATAAACATCATAAATGTTAATGTACCAAACTTACAAGCAATCCTTTAGGTAAATAAAATTATTACAATTCAATGATGCAAATAAAAGTATCATGATTGTGCATTTTAAACCTCAAAACTAAAGTAGTAATCCTAAAGATAATTCTTGTTCTAATTTTGACTGTAGCAAAGTTTAATTGCTCACTTATTATTAAAAAGATAATGAGATTCACGTACCTTACAGTATGCCATACTGAAAGCATTACCTCAACTTCCTACCTTTTTCTCATATCCTCTGTGACTGCTTATTCATGCTCTGTGGTTCAACATTCAATGATTCATAAATACAGTACATCTCAACAGTTATTTGAATAGGGTGAGCCAATCCGTTATAAGCTGGATGCCGAGAGTTATTGTTGATCTGGGGATGCACTGGTACGTTGTTATTGTTGAGACAAAGTGACACTAGAGAGTTTAAAAGCAGCCCAAAATAATCATTAGCATAATTATAAATCATTCAGTACCATATCACTGGATACCCAAATGTGAAAAGGAGCAAGGTGAGATGAACTTAGTTAAATCCAAACTTTTTTTATACATTTCCGTAGGTTCTCTGTTTTAAGAAAGACTACAATATTGCTTACACTGCAAACTGGTCATCTGTTCAAACAAAATTAAATGATTTTCTAAACACATTACTTAATGAAGAAAGGTCTAATCCATCACTGTCTTACAATCAGAACTGCATACTGTAAATAATAAAAAAATACTTTGAGCAAACTCATAACACAGATTCATTGGCAAAATAAAACACTCAATATTCACAGAATGAAGCATTTCTATGTATTTTAGTAAAACAGAAAAATCTTAATAAGACAGTTTATCCCCTTTACCAAGCACTTAATACAGTACATCTTTAAGATGCATTAAAACACAGGACGATTTATACAACTGCGTCTGAACATCTGCTCTAGGAAAAGGTAAAATGAAACCAAAAACCATAGTAAACAAAGCTTATGATAGCTTATGATACTAAATAGCTTGCATAGATATTTTAAGGATGTCTATAGAAATGATGTCAAACACGTCACAAGAAAAAAGAACAAAAATGAAACCTGAAAAAAAATTTACCTGGCGCAGTGCAGTTTTTAAACAGATGGTCTTTAAGCTGGTCCTCCTCAGTCTCATTGTTTTCAGCTTCCTGCATGAGTCTCCGACCACTCCACCTGTCGTAATTATCAGTAGTGTCGTTTATTATATCATAACCTGTAAGAAAAGGACAACAAAAACTTAATTAGAGGAGAGAGCAACACCATTAACTTAACAGTCCAGAGGTTTATACTTGAAAGAAAAAATTGCATGTTGTAGAGAATGGAATTCATGCTTTGGAATTGATTAAACCTGTAAACAATGTTTAATGGTTGAAACATGTGCCATCCAACACTTAATTACATAAGGCTGTATAAAAACCTAACAAAAATAGCTTTAGAAAAGTGTGAGATGATGGCAATATTATGCAGCACTGAATGCTCAATGCCCTTCATTGCACTTTCTGCAATGGCTGATGTTCAAGTTTTTAGTTTGAGGTCCTGTGCATCAGATGTCATGTCAAAATTAAAGGTCAAATCTGCTACATTTCTTTCTTCAAAGAGGCATAATTACTGAGACTTCTGTCAACTTTCTGTAGATAAATGGTAACATGTGGCAATGTGATGATTTTATCGTAAAGATTTTTTGCCAAGTCAGTATGACTGGTGGCAAAATGATAACGTTTTAGGCATAATGCCTAGCATCATAGGTGTCTGAGAAAATATGCCAAAAAATCATTATCTAAAATTGTAATGTAATTAAATTAGTTACAGTCTTTAGTTTCAAATTCTAGAATGATCCCCCTACTGCTTTCTCTTCTTTCTCGTATATTATACATGCAGCAGTTACTTTCATAATAGTAATAGAAAACAAATCTAAAATGTCTTTTTTCTACATTTTATAAAACTTTAGATAATAACGATGTATACCAGTAGCTTTTTTTCAGTAATATCATTCAGACATTAAACAGACAAATTCAGTATGTACATCAGCCTATACAGTGTGTGGATTAATCATGTACTCTGTTAGAATATTCATACGTACAGTGAATTTCTGTAGCCACTTTACAAATATCCAATTCATTGTTTTTTTTAATTCCATGTAAAAAGAAAGGTTTTTAATTCATGAAATGCATCTCACTAAGTACAGCTTCTATGTATAAATCTATGAAGATGTGATGCTGGCTACATAAAACCGTATTCATTCATATTCATATTCAAATCTAATTTCTTCTTTTTTTCTGGAAACACGCACCCAGACAGCATTACATACATGTTGCTTTAAGATAAATATTACACAGCATAAACCGGGAGGCAACAAAACATTTCCTCCTCCCGTATTTGAGTCAGTTACTAGCAGGCAATAATCTATCTTTTGAAATATTTACACCATTTGCCTTGTTTAAAGCCAAATCTGCAGACAAAGATTTTTTTCAATGCAGCTGAACTATAGTTATTCTTGCTGAATAGAAGGCATCCAAACCCGATCTTGTAAGTGTATTAAAACGTGTAATTTTAATGTAGGGGCTTCTTACTATGCACTTTTTAAATGTACAGACAGCTAAAAAACTGCATTACACGTAATGGTCCTGAGCAAAGGAATATACAGTCTATCCCATAGGAGTCTGATCTGCTTCTCAGCACAAATCATGTATAATATTACACCACTTTCATTACTGAACACAAAGCTGAGTTTGATTGTGACTGTATGACATCTGTATCTGCAATGGACATCTTGTGAATTTCTGACACGTTTTATGGTGATAACATTACCTGTTCAATGAACTAGAATGAGCACTGGGAAATAAGTTACTATGGAGATGTGACGTAACAGTGAGCACTGGGGGTCCATGAGTCACTGAGTGAAAACACATGGTTAATACACACAATGGACTGAACATTATTTCTTCTTTTTTGACATTTGGTGTGGAGTTCAGTCAGATGCCTTTAAGAGACACATTGGCATCCATTCAAAATCTCAGTTAATGCAAGATATTTTTGTGCAGGGAGCACTTTGGATATGACGACACTTCAGTATTAGATTTTTTTTTATTTCGCTATACAAATTAGATTTGCTTTTGCAGTAAATATTTTTTTTTCTTTTTCAAAAAGACTGACACTCCTCAGTTTTTTCAAATGACAACTGAATCATTGTGCACTTACCACTGATTACACAGAATGATATTACATAAAAAAAATATTTTTGTAATATCGTTTGCTTTTAAATAGAAATGTCAGTCTTGGAAAACAATGGGTTTGACTATTTCCTCATTGAACTAAAATGTGATATTTAAAAAGTGGTGTCAGAATTTACTGTTGACAATCATTAACATATAGAGGTATAGGTACATTTTTTAAATGTTCCACATAATGTATATGTAGTATATATATCTTCTGAGATTCAGAAAAACTAAAATTAAAGCCATGAGTCTGTACAACATCCATCTATATGACCTGCCACACACTCAAATGAGAAAATGTAGTCATTTTTTTAGATCAGGAAAAAACAATAAGAAACAAAGAATACAAAATTGTACACTGCATTATAAAACAATACATATGAATTACTTTAATCAGTGAAATTAATTTTATATTACTCTTAAGCTTGCCAAAAACATTTTTTCACGATGAAAGAGTTACAGTAACTACCTTCAGCTGCTTAAATGCTTTTAAGAAGGACTGTAGCTGTGAACAGATAACAGCACAGAGCATTGTTTAAAATAGGTCCAGACTAACACAAAATGGTATTGACATGAATCTTACTCAAATAGAGTTTCTTTCTTTTCATTCAGTATTAGCCTAGTTTAGTATGAAAGGTACTTAAGGATAAGTCTGACCACAGTGATGGAAATATGGAAAATGGTTGTTATGGCGATACATTCCCCACATGCCAGCTACCACTCCTGGAAAGCTGATCGGTTGCTATTTCTGAAAATGATTATTTTATTTAGTCTGAAGTGTGTAAGTATGTGTGACATCTCAAAGGGAACTTGTTACAGGCTTTTATTGCATTTCTTTTTGTTTAGTACAACCAAGGAGGTGTACTTTATTTATAGACATATTTTAGCAAAAAGCATTATACTGTATACTCTTTAAATGTGCCTCAATGGCACAATTTTCCTTTCTTTTGCAGGCCAGAGAAGAATAAACATACTTAAAAAAATTTAAAATCTGACCATATTTCAAGTACAGGAGCAGGTTTAAGGTATACATTTAAATATGTCTAAATCAAATTGCCAAACATTTTTTTTATTTCTCTGGTTAACTACCAAGATTAGGTACATCAGTATCTTTACATTATCCCCTTAAATTGCATAGTTCCCTGCAAATAGGTTGCAGGTTTCCTTGATCCTTACCAGGACTAAGTCATTTTCTGCTAATCACTTAATCCTGATAATAGATGAAAGGAAATAGCAACCTTTGCACTTGAAATATTACCATGTTAAACAGCAAGAACCAGCTAATTAAAAACATAAAAAGTTACAAATAAAGAAATGAAATTCAACACATCTACCTGGTTTGGTTGCAAATAGCTAATAGATTCAAGAATTGCAGGAGTCAACTTCAACATGGCAGAAATGCTCACAGTTGTGGAAAATGAAAGCATATGTACTGTAACATCAATTCAACTTCAAAACTCTACAGCTTTTTATTTTTTGAAAAGTATCCAAGAATCATAGGTTAATCAATGACAGAACTTTAAATTCTTAATATTTTTATGCAGAGCCATTAAGGATCGTTGTAGTTCGCTTGAGAAGTTTGCATTTGATTGTTCATCAGCCTGACAATGATGTATCTTGGATGAATGACGTCTCATCAGTGTAGAATTTCCTATTTCGTTGTGCGCCAAGCCATTACTAGTGAGCTTTTTAGATTTCACAATAGGCAAAGCATAAGCAAAATAATTTGATCATTATTAAAACTGCCTTGGGCCTTTTTCCTGGCTTTAAAATACACAGCATATTTTCATATGGAAAACAAAATACTCTTGTGCCAGAATGCAAGATGTTATAGAATTTGATAATACCGTTTTCTTCAGTTTTGCAAACAACCATTTCTGGCTTTTGAGACCAGAAGATATTGAGGATTATTTTGATCTGAAACAAGGTGAATTCATACCGATGACTGTGTTCAACTGACTATATCTGCAGAAACTCTTCAAACTACACTATATTTGTTTTATAGTACATGTGCAAACCAATTTTTGAAATAATAAAATATAAATAAAAAATTGTGCCTTTTGAAACCACAATAGAAGCAATACCGATTAACTACATTAGTGCACTTCATGAGTAAGGACTCTCTGGAACAATTTAAACAGTGTACACTATTTAGTTCTCATTTTTGCCCAGTAAAGAATCTGTGAACTATAAAGTATGTATGTATTCTACAGGGAAATTAATTTCAACACAGCAAGGCTAATTAAGCAATTAAAACAAATTAGTGATATATACTCACTGAATCTACCTTTTGGTTTGTAGAAACCATCCCTTTAAACTTCATTCTAATTGCAAAATGCCATGTATTATTGAATCCACTGGTAGGATTATAATCTATACAACTAGATAAGAGGGATCTAGAACCCCAGAGAAAGGAGAATGATTGTTTTATTCTGCACATTCCTTTTTTCAGTTTAAAAACATCACCCAAAACTTTTCTTTTACTGAAAAATATGAGTCTTGAACAATATTTTAATCCATGAAGAAATTTGAGCTCTAGCATCACCAATCTCAGATGCTTCTCAGAAACTCAGATCACAGTTTAAAGTGAGTTAAAAGTTAAAAAGACAGTTAAGCACAGCATGAGGTTTGGCTCAGACGCTATTTTAATTGTGAGTTTTTTATCTTATACATGTGATTACAAATGCTGCCTGTTCAAATCCAAACCTGCTCATGCCTCACACCAACCCAGTTGGGAAACATTGAAATATATTAACATGCCTAACCTTGTAATGTCATCAATTTGTTATATCCAGGTTGCTCATTCTCACTTGTCTAAGTTAGATTGTACACTTTAATTAAAATGCAGGTGTATCCTTACAGGTGTAAACAGTCCTTCTCTCTAAGAAGCAGGATTTTAAAATAGGATATCCAAATTTGTTTCTGTACTCAGAACAGAAATAAGAAGATTATTTTTTTCTGAATGTCTCCTTTATCAATATCATATTTTGGGATTTAATTAAAGTAACAAGCAATAGAGAAAAATAAATGTAACGTGTCTTAAAGTTAACAGTTAACTTCAATAAATCAATTTATTTTGGGTAAATATATATAGTACATGCTGCATGGTGTTATTAGAATGCTGTTCTCAGAAGTGCTTCAAAGAGGTGAGTATAAAACAGAGATTTGAATAAAATATTTTTCTTATTTTATTTCTTGCTGAACAGATGATGGTGAAGTTAGTAATATAGTGATTTATTTTCTAAAAGAAGATTTCCTTCCATTATTAAAAAGCCTGTCAGCCAGTGTCCATTGCTTTATTGTAGGCTGGTTCAATGCAAATAGGTATGCATTTAAGATTGGTCCAGTTAATATACTTCTGGAAGCTTAGATGCTTTAAAACAGTTTAAAAACTGAACATATTAATAAAGCTGCAAGACACCGATTTCTACATAACAAGGACTTCAAAGAATATGAGGATTCTGTGAGGTTGAAAGAACTCATCAGATCTCACAGCAAAGCCTGTAGCAGCTTCTACAAGCAGGGGAGAATACACATCCTGTAGAAGAGCATTTTATACAGTAGCTTACAGTAAGATATTGAATAATCTATTGTTTTATACATTTTAAAAAGATGTTAATAGAGAGGTTTTAAAGCATAAGTAAAGCATTATACTGTAGAAAAAAAAATATACAGATAAGTTTACAAGGATTACTGAATATAGGAAATAGTGTGCTGATTATTGTATTTGTCCTTTTGCAATGTTTTAGTAATGATATAGAAATTCTTTATTAAATATATATTAAATATTTAAAACAGATAAACAATTTATAAGTAACATCTTTCTGAAAATGTTACTAAAAAGCCAGATGGGTTTTTAACTCCATGACAAGCAGAATCAATCTCATGGGAAACGTGTCCACTTCTCAGCATGTGGTATCCTGAAAACTAGAAGGCACTGGCTCATTATTTTTCTTTTTATTACTTACTTATTACAGAGATTGCATGCTCAGCAAATTCTGAAACGGTTCTTAGCTACTCCATATTACCTAGCTTTAACATCCTAGAGATCAAGTAGGGCCTTGCATTACAGAGTCTTTCAATAATCTTGTCAAGTAAGGTGCCAACAGATTGCAAACACATTTGGATAGCGATTCACACCCACCAGATTCCCATCTGGATGAAAGAACAAGACAGCTATCTATTACTAATACACACTAGACAACTGATAGCGTACAATCGTAGTTTTTATTACATTTTCAAAGACGGTATTCAGAAGGAGACCAATGCTCAGCTTCAAAACAATATAGAAGTGAGAATGTCTCTTTTAAGTACATTGTAATATTAAGAATATTGAATATGAATGCATTTGGACGTCTGCAGTAAACATGGTGAACATTAATTAAGCATCAGAGTTTGTGTTCAATAATTCTTCTATTGCTAGAGTGGTAGTTAGAGTAGTTCCTCCAGTCTTTAGTCTACTGACATCTTGAAGTTGCAGTGCAATTGTCAAACAATAGCATTAGACTTGAGGATGCATGAAATTTGTAAAGTACTGCTTGGTCGGAGACGCCTATCAAGCAGGCTATAACTGGATGACATTAATATTTGATGACATACTAAATACTTTTTACCATGTACAGTCCCAGACATTACCTTGGCCAGGCTTATATTGAGTTAATAAACCCTGAAGGTTGTGATTATGTGAAGTAATAAAGTTATGTGAAGTTTTATTTAGGTTGAACAGAGTTCCGGTGCAAGGTTTTTTCCCTCCTCCATTTATTGATGCATATTGTTGGTGATGATGCCAAGGTGCTTGCAAGTAGAATGCTTGCCTTGCGATACTGTTTCCCATATAAAGCTTTTCATTGTCTGTCCATTGTAGGGTTAACATACCCCTGTCTGAATACTGGACACAGATCACGGGGTATATACATTAAAGTGGTAATCAGGAGCTTGAGTAGAAGTGCTGTAACACTGATTTGTTTCAGCTGCTTTCAACTTTAAACTAGCTACACCTTACATTGCTTCTCTTATGCTTATTGATATGACACTTGTATGTTTTGCCTAATTGATTCTGAAGTTTGGAAACATTTCATCTTGTGATCAACACCATTTATGCCATTACTGCACGAGTATTATAAACTCGGGTTTTTAACTTTCTGTGGACAGACTGCACTATATTACTAAACTAACCACAGGTAACAAACATAAAATCTTTTTTAAGTCTAAGCAGGGCCATCTCAATCTGCTTACCCTTCTGTCTTTCTCATTATTTAACATGAGAGGTAAACTGCTAACATATTGATCGATTCCCTCTAACTAAGACCTGGGCGTGATGTGATCTTGTTTTCTAGAAGGAGAAGCATTATTAGTCAGTAATGATGGGTTTCACAAACAAGTTCTTTCTAGTGGTTATTGTGCAAAGTATCACTTGAATGATTTTCATGTAGATTTTTTAACAGAAAGGGGGGGAGGGCTATATTTTGCTAAATGTACAGAAACGTCAAAGCCAACATTAAAAGATGAACATTTATCTTTCACACGCACATCATTATCATTCCATGACTAACATTTTACCACTAATGTTTCACATCCTAGACTGACAGTGACTCAACATTAGCAAGAGATGTCTTTTACAATCAGATTACAGGATGGTATGTTGTCACAATGTACAAGCTCAAAAACACGATCTTTAATTGCTCAATTTTTCTAAATTGCTTTCTTATTTCCTGAGGTTTGTGAATCTCTGTATTTCTATGATAAAATACATGAATACATGTGCTGCATATTGTTTCTCTCCTGTATAGTATACTTAAATTTAAAGAAACTTATGAAAAGGAAGGTGTGACATTATCAGAGAATGTGGACACTGTCCTTTGAGTATGGAAATCAGGATTCAAAACTGAAAATATTTAGTGCTCAATCACTCTCCCTTATTCCTGTACCATTTCTTTATTACATTAATTAATATCGAAGCTTGTTGGATTGAAATTTTAAGTACGATATTCTAACGAATACTGAAATTAATATAACTTATTCACAGTGGAGCTTTCTATTCATAAATTATCTATTTTTGTTAAACTGCAATACAAAAATTCCTGTTTAATAAAATTAATAAATTGAAAAGGGGTTTTGGCATTTCATACTGTAAGCAAAGAGGAAGTCATATCATTAATCAGATCTATAATGAGGGCATTTTGAAAATTCTATATTTAGCAGAGAATGTAGGACAACCCTATTTCTTATCTACCCAGTAACAGTCAACCCTGTCTCTAAAAACTGGAATTATTGACCCGCTTTTCATCACAGCTTTTTAGAAAAGACAAGAACAAACCATACTATTTTAAAATCATACGATTTAGCTTGAATGTTTAATTTTTTTGAAGGATTTTTTTTATCCTGTTTGATTTACTTTCAGCTTTGTGTATTGTTATATGTGCCCTTCATGCACAGCAAAGGGGTTTGAGATGAATGTTTCTATATAAAATAAAGTTTATTAGAATTTCATAGGTAAAGCAAGGAATAAGCGTATTATTAAACTATACCAATAAAAATATTTTAATCTTTTCCTGTGCATAAAGGTGGTTGTCATGTCAGGTTATTTGTATTTTTACATGTTTGGTAAAGGGAGTTAGCATCTTTTCATTTACCTATGAGAACCAAAAATGGACAAACCATTCCCAGTGTCATCTGTCTTAAAGATTGTTTCTTCATGGTGAATATCAAGTCACCTGTTTTATTCAATCCTGATTTTGCTTAGCTTTCTTTGTAGGGCTACTGTTGGATATCTCCCTCAGCTAGCCAAAGACATGACACTTTAAAACAGGAAAGTCTGTGTTTAAGGATTCATCCCCCAAACCCATACTTTCCTCCTACTAAGTGAGCCTGTCACCCTCTATCTGACTGTGGTGTCCACTTGTAGAGCAGTCAGAGAAGACTTATGACTTTCGAAGATAAATAGATAATAATGTTAAAAAGCTCTCAATTTGTGCTATATAATCTGAGGATAAACAAACGAGACATGAGAGATATTATAGCTGTATTCTGATCCATAGTATTTCTATACCTAACTTAATAAAATAATTTTTCATTTGCTTTTAAAAGAAAATATCACCCATCATGTCTGAGGACCTCAGATGACAAAGTCACAATTCTCACACTGGATACCATCACTTTTTCTAGTAATGACTGCATTGCACTGATATCTTGTTGGTCTAATATTAGTTCCTGTCTGATCTTTTTCAGTAGCATTGCCTGGTCTAATGAGCTTGCACTCAGTCTCTCCCAGTGTTTTGGATGGTGTTTAAAAAGATTGATACATGCAATGAAGATATTGCAAAAGACTTTGCTCCATTAAGAGGTTGTTGGCTGTCTACGTCATGGGGTACACATCAGAATCATTGGAGATCATTGAAAAAGTCATATTATCCAAATTGAAAAGTTATGTAACATATGAAATTGAGGTGACTGCCTGTAGGCAGGCATCCTCAGATTTGACTCCTCTCAACTTCAGACAGCTGTGGTATCACAATGACAAAAATATTAGATATTCTCACATCTTGTACATCCTCAGGTTCAAAGAAACCTCAACTGACAGATGAGCATATAATTGCATGTGATACATTAAACTGGACTGAATGATGATAATCTTTGTTAATGTTCTGGCGTAGTTGTTCACAGGCTTTCTAACCTATTTAATGACATGACATATGATGTTGTCTACCTGTGCAGTTTCTTTTCTTAGAGAGCACAGAACAAATATTAGCAAGTGAAATCTATTATTAATGTCAAGGTACAATTGACATTGTTTTCCTTGTGATGTTTTGTTAAGTTACAAAAGCTCCATTCACTACCATATTAGATTATGTAGATTTACAGCCTGTGCAAAATACTGGACATTAGGCTGAACTGTTGAATTGTCCTTTCAGCCTGATAAAGAAATTAAATGTCTCCCTCATATGTAACTGATTATGAAATACTGTATTATAAGTGACTTCATGCACAAACTATTACTGTTGTAATAGTAGTTTAGTACAGTCTAATGTTGTTTATACTGAACAATTCTTAAAAGATATTTACAAATTATTCACAAAAAAGTTAAGGAAGTGTACGTTTTTACTGTGTGGGTCTAAATACCTTACCACTTCATTAGTAAACATGATTTGCATTGTTCCTTTTCTGGTGTAGAATTTCTCCTGTACAATGTTACGGTTTTAGCATGTTGATGTTTAACAAATGCAATCCAGTTTGACCTATTTTTATATGATGCTTACACTAGTACAAATCTATCAGAGTAGACTCAGCAGTCCCACGAAATGCACGCCATCCCATGTCATTCAAGAAAGTTCAAGAACTAAGTCCACTTTTAAATTAATTAAGCCTTAGGGTATTCAACATTTTGTAGTCCACAGACAACAGAATAGATCCATCTGTCCACAGAAAGTTAAAAACCCAAGTTTGCTTTATGGTTATCATCTCACTCCTTGAGAAAAGAGTTTGGTAACAAAGATAAGATAAAGGTCATCTGAGCTAGGAACATTTTTAAATATATCTTGAGAAAGATCTTAACAGTTGTGATGCAAGAAAGGGACTTTTTCAAAAACTTTAATAGATAACCATGTATCTCACATACAGTAACTCACAATCTTGCATTTACTTGGGGTTAGTAAATAATTAAAATGAGTGAAATGAAATGTGTGAAATGCTAATAGGATGTCGGTATTACTTTTTAATCTTTTAGGAGACCCTAACAGATTGATCTTAGAATATGCTTGGGTGTCAAAGAGCACACTACAAGTACAATATCTTTCTTTCTAGAGTTCAAACATGTCAACTCCATAAATGAGCCCCTTCTGAGATGTATATCATATTACTGTATATCACATGGGTACTTCATTTCAATAGGGCGCTGACAGTGCAGGTTTGCATAGGTTAGAAATAATGAGCAATGATGTGCACAAGTTGAAAAACGAATCAAAATCCATGTTTTAACCATTTGGTGAAGGACTAATACCTTATAAATTAGTGTGATGCACCTTTTTAAGGTTGAATTGAACAGCATTAATTTATTCTCTACAAATTCTGATTACATTCCAAGATTTGGATAGTTTACATGATCTGTGACACTGTACAAACAGTCTTCGTCATAGGGTTTTTGCAGAAAATGCAATACTTGCTTTTTGTTCTATCCAATTATATTGACTCAGAGATCCAAAAAGAACAAATATTTTACTGAGAGCCTGCCAAAAGGAGATTTCCTCCCTATGCAAACAGATACAATCCTCCAATAGCAAGCACGCCAAAATCTAATAATGTCAGAACTAAAAAAAAAACATTGTAATAAAGCCCCACTACTACATTAATATTAACGTAGTAATCACTTTTAAAGCTAACAATATGCACAGCATATATCAAATGTAATTGGTAAAAACAATTTGGTAAAGAAAATTTTGATTTACTGAAATCACACACAACCTCTTTTAATCTATCCTAACACATAACTTTTTCTTAACTCATCACTATCATTTCTCTTTTTCATATATAGTTTGGCTCTGGAAGCTTCACCTCTCAGAAGTGATCAATGAACAGCAAATCTCAAAGCTGTCAGTATCATGGATTAGATTCCTACTCAGAGTAAGGAGAATACAAGGCCCAGTCAAAGATTACATTTTGGCAACAAAAAATTCCATTTGATTATTTGAGATAATGGACAGCATTGGTTATGTGATAGATATGGCATTAGGTAATGGCAGCTTTGTTTTGTGTTGAGTTTACAAAATCAGCCTCTCAAGGCTTTTCCAAAGCTGCAATCCAGAGCTCACTGAGTACTCAGGCAGATCACATCGAAATCTGTTTTAATGATGAGAGTGCCCTTTCTACACAATAAAGGAAACTAAAGGCTCTAGTACCTTAAAATGCTGAATGCTTTAAAGTTCAAAATGGAGTTCATGATTTTGAACAAATTTTGACAACTATAGACTATAAGATTGTAAGAGCATAGTAACAAAGAATTTCATCATGCTTTTTTCTGGGTGCATTTTATTCTCCTTCTGAAGTAGATCTACCTATCTTTTACGTTTAAGTTTACCATAAATGTGCATATTTATTTTGCTGTTTTAAGAATGCAATTAATTATGATATTCAAAGATAATAATGTATGTAATGCAATTTGGTAGTAAAACTGCTGGGAACAGTTAGGTATCACTATTATACTAGAAATGCTGCTTCAACTCCTAGGTTCCATAGTAGTCCAGGGAAGGATGACAAATGGCTCATGATTTAACCTTAATACTTAACTCTAATCTGAAAACAATCTCTAATCAAGAAAACACGTGAAGACCTGTACATTTTCTATCTCATTAAATCATTCAGTCTATTAAAACAGCAATACTTTCTTATTTATAAACATGGTTACTAGTCTTGGGATAGATGTATCCAATTTTGTCAAATGTCTTCTTGCACTAGAATGTACAGTAGACCCCTTCGAAAGCTTGGTAACTAAAAACATATGACATGTAATTTGCTGCCTTGTCTAAGCTAATTTTCAGGTTGACCCAAATTATATCAACCCAAGTTGCTATTTCATGAAGTTTTACTACAAAATGAAAAACAAAAACAGTTTGTATTATGATTCTAAAACAATAAAAATAATAACATCATATATTCTTAACTGTTCAGAAAATATAGACATTCACACACATTCACAGTGTGTATATTATATGTAGCATGGAATATCTTGAGAATAAAGCAGTTAATCTTGTTTCAGCACAGGTCTCAACAAACTGGTGATGCCCTGCATGAACCTTAAGAGTAACTGAAACCAGTGTTTTTGTTTCCTAAGCCTCTCAGCTTTTTTCATTATATCCATTTCAATTTAGCGACCTACAAGTATCACACAGTGTTCCTACGATGTACAGAAACATACTGTACAGTAGCACTTAAAATCCAGTCAAATGTTCAAAACATTTTTAAAATGCCATCATACATTGTATTGTTACATAATGAGTTGAGCACATGTTGATAAATATCACAAATTTTATAATGATAGTGATTTTGAGAAGGAGAACTAAAAGTATAGCATTCTTTAAGGTGGTTTTCAGTTAAAACATAATGAGAAAACATCAGCTAGGAGCTCAGTTAAACATGCTTTACTTAATAAGTGGACACTTTAGCTTTGTCTTCATCTCTGATAGACCAGTGAAAAAAACGGCACATCGGGTGATACAGCTATCAAAGATCAACATGAAATCAAGTCTAAAAACAGAATGTCAAGAAAAAAAATACCAAAAACCAACAAATGTTTAAAAAAAACAGAAGACAGTCCAAGTTTATTTTTAAAAAAGGTCCAACTGACTGTAACAGTGAAAGAATGATATCAGGTTATCCCTGTCAAAACTCCAAAAGCGAAACTGATATGTTCACTACCTTTCTACATTAAACAACACTGTTAGGTCTGGATAGTAGGTTACTCTCTTTATCAATAAATATGAATTTATCACCATATACTGTACATAACACATTACATAACACATTAAAAAAGACTAAGCTTGACATAGCATGGAGGTCTTCTTGGTAGTTCTTCCAAATAAAGTAGCCTTAGTTTTATGCAATGAACAAAGTTTAAAGGAACAAGGAATTAATGCAATCATCTTATCATGAAAATATTTTAAGTACATCAGAAAGCACCAACGTTATTGAAGTTGTCAGATGAGGAGAGAGTAAAAATGTCTTAAATCAGAGAACAGACACTAAATAACAGCTAATATGCCTCACTTCGTGTACCCTGTACACTGGCCCTGGCTGTGTCCATATTCTTAGTGAATGCTTTAATGAAAGGATTAGAATTCCCAAAATTATTTACGACTATATTTAATCATTCCAAATGGAAGCTCTCAGATGTTAGATGTTCATGCACAGTGTTTGTATTACACCTGGAAGGGTAATGAGAGACATCCTCCTATGGGACAGTTATTCTCTTCTCTTTGAAACGATGCTCAGCTACAGTATATGCTAAAATGAATGTTGCTTCACACAGCTTAAATCAATTCCGAGTTCTTAAACATTCTATAAAGCAGGCTTTGGCTTTTTAAAACAACATTTATTTGTAATAGGTGACAAAAATCATATCACAGTAAAAAAAAACTTTCATCACTTCCCTAGTAAATAGGTTTTGGAAGACAACCATGACCACCATTAGCAGGAATTGATTATTAAATACAGATGTTGCAATGAATGTGTGAACCAGACAACCAGACATTTAAAAATGGCACACATCCCCCAATTTAATTACTTCTTTACGTATTACATCTACTGTACAGTACTACTAAATTAATATAACTGTACTACTAATGATACAACTTATATGTAGTGTATCCTCATTGCTGCTTTAACTTAATAAGGAAACCCTCATAACGCAAAATATACGCTTGTAACGACTAGCTACTAAAGTAGTAATATAATAAACCGTGAAATAAAACGTTACAAAATGAGGAAAAAACAAGCGTTTCGTAAACTCACAACTGGCGTCTCAAAAAACCCTGACATTTAAACTCAGTGGGAAGCAAAACGAAAGCTCACCTGATTTCTCAGCCAGACATGAAAAACACGATACAACCAACAGCAAAAAGCCCATCAAACAGATCTGTCCCAAAAACAACTCCTTTCGCTTTTTTCTGCGCGCTTTGATCTTTTTTTGGTTCAGCACCACTTGAAGCTGCCGAGTCCTGGTTCGAAATGCTAGAGACATCCTGGCTCCAGCCCCATCCATAGAGCTTAACAGGATCTTTGCAAAAAAGAGGAAGAAACAGAAGGTTGCAAAAGTTTCAAAACCTAATAGGGGGAATACAGTCGGCTTAATAACAAAACTTGCTTTTTCTATATCATTTTAAATCCTAGTGTTGTGCGATGTTTAGGTGCTGGACTGTAGGAGCGGTCCATGGATGGTAAGGTTGGTGCCAGGTCTTGTAGGACCGGGTCTCATGTGAGGTTGTGGATGTTGTAAAAAGGAGAGGGAGAGAGAGAAAGAGAAGCGCTTATCCAGATTGATGCCGTGCAGCTGTTTGATGGTGAAACAGCTCCTGTGTGTGTGTGAGAGAGAGAGAGGGAGACGATCCAAGACTACTGGAGTTATTTTGAGCCTCGTAGATAAGCACCTATCACTGCCCTCTGCTGGATATACAGGCTTGCTAAAGTGAGTAAAATAAAACGAGAACAATACTTCTTGCTCTTGGATTACGGTGCTTTTACCTGTGTGCGCGTTTTTGGATATGCGTAAGAGGAAGTATATAATACGTGTAACTGTTGTGGAAGGAATTACAGCGTCCCTCTCTGCCTCCAGCAATGTTCATTAATTTACTAAGTGTAAAAAATATTACTATGCAACACGCATTTGACAAGAACATGAATGATTTAAAAACTATTACACGTGAAGAAATACAAGTTAGAGGAAATACAGAAAATAGGTCCTATAGCAGTAACGATGAAAGGTTCATACTTCACAATTCATTTTTTGTAAATTAAAAAAATAGACTCTATATTTTAAAAATACAAAATATAACAATACAGGATGATCAACAACTGGAAATCATGTTTAATATCATTTTATTGTCATATTTTATATTCTAAATAAATTACAACATATTCACCCTGTCACTTTTTAAGAAGTGAAGTGATTCCTTTTTGTCATTATGAAATCAATTTACATTTTACATTACCAAAAATATGCATTATCGAACCTCTTTAAAACACTAACACCTAACCTATAAAAAATGATACATTCAATCTTTATTGTTATTCTCTAGGGAATGGGGAAGTAAAAAAAGGAACATTTCTTTTTGACCTTGTTTTGTTTTTTTTATAACTTCTGCTCCACATGAGGCATTATTAACCACCTCTGTAGTGGCTGAAATTATTTTGCAGCAGATGTACAACAAAATATGAAATAATATTGTTCTTCAATGCAAACAAAAAGCTTAGGAGATGAAGGTTACTCCTTTTACATTTATGTTTATAAATGTGCCATGAAAACTTGCCTGTAAATGATTAAGTATTTGACTTTAAGCTTTATTGAGAATCACCCACCATGCATGATTGACATTTTATAAAGGAAAATACAAGATCCCCATGGACAAATGCTAGATAACCATCTAAGGTGTTTCTCCACAATGTGTTATCAAGACTGAACAGAAAAGTTTTACCTCATATAAGGAGCAGTAAGCAGAATTTCTAAAATGGTCTACATGTAGTATATTTAGGAAAAGAATACCTTGTTTTCATATGGTATTTTTTATTCTGCAGGATTCTAAAATACTTAACAGATATAATGGGATTCCTCTTTCAGTGCTGAAGTACTGCAACCTCTGGAATCCCATCCTGTAAAGATCTAGGGTTTCTGACTGACTCATTTTGTGCCGTCAGTTAATTACAGTACATTACAATGAGTCACGTGTGATTTCAATTTTTCTGGGTAAATAATTAAATGAGGTGATGCTCCCTTTTCCCTATAATCCCCCGCACTAAAGATGGACCATTTCTGATAGAATATCACTGATGCGCAGACAAAAAATAATACAGAAAAAGGGCCAAGAGATAGTTCATTACCCATGTGAACATCCATGATATCAACAAACAATGTTTTACTGATACTTTTATTTACTAAATTTCCCCTCTGAAATAGACTTTCTCATGTGACACCTACCATGTGGACTGTCTTATAGAACATTCATGGTAGATTCTAGCTACCTCACTGTGTTTATTATTGTGCAAGATAGAGTAAACACTGCAGCCTGCTAATCAACATGTCTAACAGCACCAGAATTCTTTTCTTTGGAAAAAGTGTGCACATGGGGCACATTAAAAGGCTTGCATTTAATGCAACAAACACCACATTTACTTCCTTGAAAATGCAGAGGTCTGTTGTGGCGATTGTGTGGTTCCCTTAAGAGATTTTTTTTAGTTTACAAAAGTAAACTTTTAGGAGGACAAAAGTGTTTGAAATGGTGACTTGCTGTCCGGAAAGATACAAAGCAAAATAAAACCACCTGGGATAACAACCCCTAGCAACCAACTGGTTGCTGCAAAGTTCAAACCAACAACTTATTACCAAAGGTCTGCTGTAGCTACATATTCTGTGGCCGTGGCAAATTACATAAAAAACTTGCTTTTGTCCAATGCTGCTCACAGTCAAGTGAAGTTTCCATGTGAATCCTTCGGTACATCCACAGACATTGCATGCAGTGACATCAGAGTGTTGGTCCATACAGAGGATACCTTTTCATAGGTCAGAAAAGCTGCACTGAGACTGTTTTTTGGGCTTGTCGTGGAATTATAGAGATGTTTTGAAACAAACTATACATTTATTAGAATTTTCTTAATACGTTTTGAACTGCGGTTTGGCATAATTATTTTACATTTTGTTTCACACACGATTTACCATTTGAAGACACCACTTCTACACATTCCAGATAGGTTAATTCTACTTTAGGTATATACTGTAGGTCTTAAAGGTGTTGATTAGAGTTTAATTTAGATGTAATTAAAGGAACTACTGTTCTATTTCCTTTTGTATTGCTCTAAGAATGATTAGATAGAATTTAACATCACATTCTTTCTATTCTATTCTTTCAATAGATTAAATACCCACAAATCCAGTTCATGCAGAAAGGAAAACACATTTCAGTCATATATTCAGTGTGCATGTCTGAAGAGCAGCCTAAGTGCAATATTTGTGTAGAATACCACATTTCTGTTAAATGAAATGAAGTTTAGCTCTATGAGTACTTTATATTTTATGAAAAATATTTTTCCTATTAAATCTTGTACTTTGGAATTATACTACTGTTGATTTTTTTTTTTTCAATGACATCCAAACTAGTGGAAACTAAAATTCAAAATAATCCTAGACTTTAGATTTTGGGGGATGGTTCTCTGACAAAAACATCTACAAAAAGAATTTCTGTTACTTGCAGATACAGCTGCCAATACATACATTCTCTCTAGCTGGAAATCAGATAATCTTTCCCTGAAGAAACAGTGGTTGATGAAACCAATGTCCTGATCTTGTATTTTTTTATATGCTGTATATGGTCCTTTTTGTATGCTGCTATTTAAACCTCATATCATCCAAAACAAATAATTATACTTAATGGTGGGGGGGGGGGGGGGGGCTTATCAAGGTTCCTACAGGCATGTTTACTGGGATTTGCACACATAATGTTGACTTACCTCTCTCTAATTGGATATAAACAAGGGTTGAAAACGAAAATGACCACTACAATATGTATCAGCAAACATTTTTAAATAAAATCAGAACTAGATTTTTAAAAATAAATAACAGAATTTAAAATAGCATGACACACCCTTAGGCCAGGTGCTTAATGCCTTGTAGTTCTACTGTACATATTGAATGTGAATGCATTTGACATCCACACACTGCCTGAGTCTGTGATGAAGACAACTAGGTAATGTGGAATATTTAAACAATAAGGTCATTTTTCTAAAATAAGAGATTTAGGTGGCAAGTTTTCAAGAATCTCAAGCCTTTTGTCTTGTGGGGTAGGCAGAGTGAAAATACAGCAATGTTTCTCATTGTTTTCATGTTTGACCTTAAGGAAGAGTACAATTTACTTCACAGGCTAGACAGGCTCTGGAAATGTTTCCTTGGCAATCTGACATTTTACTGTGAGATGACTAAATGAGTAATAGATGGTGAAAGGTAATGTCATGATAGCCTATGTAAATATAAAGTATAAGACAAAAACCTTTATCACCCAGTGTGTGAAAGAACTAGTTGATGTACATGAAATGGAAAAAAAAAGCTAGCAGCAGGTCTCGGGGAGTACCCAAGTAGAATGTGACCCTTGATATTACAGACAAGCTTGATGAATCCTGAATGCTGAGTGAATGATAGAATGTGATTAATTTTCTTTGGCTGATAACGAAATGTGCGGCTGAAAGCTTTCTACAGATTGAAAGAACAATGACACAACCCTCTAATGGTGAACTTGATTAAGAGTGAAGTATACAGTGCCTTCCAAAAGTATTCAGAACCCTTCCTACGGTGTCCCATTTTGTGAAGTTACAGAATGATGCATAGACTTTCTAAACGTAATTTTATTCAAAACCTGAACGCTCATACTGAAGTCTTCTTAGGGTAAGATACATTACTGTAAAACATCTAAAAAAATTGATTGCATACAGTATATATTCATACTCATGGACTCTATTCGGTGGATGCACCTTTGGGAGCAATAGAGAACTAAATCTTTATTGGTTAAGTCTTGACCCACTTTGCACACCAACACTCTCAATTTGCTTGGGGAAATCACAGTCATTGTTTTGACTACAGTAGGCCAATCAAGGAAATTCATTTATTACAGTGCAGGTTCAGATCCCTGCCACACTGAAGGGTGAATTTATATCCCTGTTTTAAGTCTTTAGCACACAAAAAGGTTGTGCTCCAGTATTTGCCTTTACTTTGCTCTGTCTGTCTCTCTGTCTTTTTCCTTCAGTCCTAACAAGCTTTCCAGTCTCATCTAAGGAGAAGCATCTTCACAGCATGATGCCATCACAACCTGCTTGCCTGTAAGGGCAAATGGGACTGGGAGATGTGCCGTGTCTGCACCAAATGTAATGTGTTGCATTTATACCAAAACAATCTTGCTCTTGTCTGACCGCAAAATAATTTATCACTTAGTTGCTACCCCAAAAGGTGCTGTGTTGCAAACCGCCTACAGGATTTAAAATGTTTCTTTTCTCTCCCATACAATCCCCCTTATGACTGGGTTATTGTTGACCTACGGACATTTTCTCCCATCCCAATAAACGTAAAAACACTCAAAGAGATATGAAGGGCTGTTGAAAAGATTTATACCCTTCACCAGACCTGTGCCTTTATACAACTACCTCTAAGTTTAAAAACTCCAAGGTCTTCATAGTTGAGTCTTTTCTTAAAATTCATTACCTGACTGAGGGACCTTCTTGAGAAGGTATATTTATTCTCTAAACATGTAAAACACTACTGTACACAGACACCATTCAACCAATTATGTGTGCCAAATTTCATTTAGGTTTACCACAGAAAAGGGTTTGAATACTTTTGCAGTCTTTTTTCCAATTTATTTAATATCCATTTACTCTTTTTGTTGTTTCTTTGAATGTGTGGAGTAGGTTTTTTATATAAATTAATTGGTACTTCAAAGCATCATGACAGCAAGCTTTAAAGCAGAAAAAATATGAAAACTGCTATTCTAAACACTTTTGCATGACACTTTATTTAAGCTCCATTCAAAGTTATAATTATATTTATTTTTAGACACATACAATATGACTTGTAGAACTGTCCAATAAATACTTTACATTGTTCTTGGACTATTGTTAGTTCAGGTAAATAAAACTATGAGAATGGCCAATGTCAGCCCTGTGAAACAATCCAAAGATTTTTTAATTTTTAAATAAAAAATTGGATTGACATAATTCACATACGTAGGTTTTACGGTGTATTAGATCAAGTCTAAGCCACTCATTACATTTACAGAACACTTATCCTATTATTACAGGACCATGTACAATTCTTGATTAATTGAACAATATGCTATATTGATGACCTGACAAAAGTTGCAAATTGTAAAAATCCAATCACAATATTCAAATCTAGAGCTCTTCGAAAAAAGCTTTCAAGATTATGTGCTTAAATTAAACTAACTGTATTGTGAAAAAATGTGCTCTTTATATAGAGGTACAAATATTTCAAAGAGAAAAACAAAGTGTAGGAAAGCAACAGAAGGGTTAGATGTGACTCACGGACAGAGACTTGTTTTATATTTAAAATGAAAAATAAGTTGTAAGACAGTGTTTAATATCTGTCAGCACAAATCTATTACTACTTGAGGTCCAGTGATTGTTTCTTACTCAACATCTTGCAAAAGCATCTGTTTTGCCTCTGGGAGTTTTCCATTCAATCTAACAACTGTCTGTCTGAAATCAAATTGTTACATTGAAAATGATCAATATCCCTGTTTATACATTGCATTTACTTTAGATATGTATTTTACTTTCTTCCTGAGGATGCTGCTATTAGGGAAAGGGACATCTAATCTAAGTGGATCCTTAGGAGAAAGGCATTGATTCATTGACATTTTCAAAAGTTTTTTTTTTTAAATCTAGATGTTTAATATTAAAGAGAAGAACCTTCAGATTACCTAAACATAACCTATTGTTACCGTACTTTAAAAGTCCACCTTAAGATGGTGCTCAATCAAAATATAATTGATTGCGAAGTCAAATTGGAAAATAATCAATATATCATCAAACTTAAAATTGCACAGATGACAGCTGGTTTCTGTTAACTCAAATGCACAAAATATTATGATTTAACAGATGTAAAAGATATCATATGGAAAGCCTTTTGAATTGAGACTGAATATTAATTTATCATATTTCCAATGCTACTATAGTACAAAGAGAAGTTATATTTTAAATGTATGAGATATGGTATAAACCATCAGAACAAGGAATTTTTGTTCCACACCACATCCAAATCACAAGAGGTCTTGTACAAAGTGGAACCAGAAAAGACACTCTAGTACAAATATGTTTAAACAGCTCATGAAAGTGTCCGCTGCTTTTATAAGAATTGATCCATGTCTTTCATCTCCTACCTGTGATCTACAGTTGTCTCTCTCTACAATACAATTCAGTGTTGCACATCTTTTGATGTACAATTACTAGGTTAGGTTGCATTATGCTAGTAACATATGCCATCTATCTTATTTCTTAAATTCATTTAATCAGTTTAGCTTGCTAACAAGGGAAATTACAATTACGAACTAAATAATCCCATTTCAGAATTTATTTCAGGTTTCTAGAGAGAATCTAGCTGGCATCAGCTAACAGAAAATCTCATTTCAAACATTCCCATTCATGTACACACATTTCCTGAAAGATTTTAGGAAAAAGCATGCATGAGATTTTTTACACTTTCACTCAAATTATGGTGACACTGTATTTAGTAATACGAAAACAGTCACAGGTGTTCCTCTACCCTAACTCATAAATACAATAAGTCTTTGCTGGCAGCAATGTGGGGGATTAAACTGACAGCAGATAATGGTCTCCCACATCCCCAGATTATGGATTAGAGTTCAGGATATGAGAAGCCAGACGATGACATAAGAATTGCTTTCCTGAAAATCATGCTGAAGTGACACTGTTGATTTCTGATTATTCAGGGTTTAGACTTAATTCTATCTGGACATATGTTAACTAGATAGATAAAATGGCTTTCAAGAATCCTAAAAAAAGTTTCAACAAGTTGAAATTTCTCATTTGAAACCTGAGTGAAACTTGAAAAAATAAAACTTGCCATAGTGCATGCTTATACAGTGCTAACAAGAATATCAAGATTAATAAAATGTGAGTTAGTCTGTAATTTTAAAACAAAGCATCTCCCAAATGAACCTTGTGACAAAGGACTGTTGCACAGCTTCTGAAGTCTCTTATAAATGGTCATTCATTACCTTTTCATCTTTATCGCTTCCGAAAAGGATGGAAAATTTTCATTTTCATTATATGTTAAATATTTCTTACTGTTTATTGTATTAGTCTTACCTGTTGTGGACCCAGTCCTTGATTTCGGTCTATTCCAATCAAAGAAAAGTCTAACATTTCTGGTTTAAAAGGAGGCTAATATCTCCTTCAAGAGGAACTCGGATTAGAATTTGGGGTATTTAACCAGTCCTTTTGGCGAATATACGCAACTATCTTTAAAGCTGATAGTGGGAAATTCCCCTGAGAAACTGCACTGATTATCTTTATGGAATGTTGTGACAGACTCTAGACCTGTACACACTCAGACAAAATGTAGTGTTTTGAGAATGTGAGAATGTAAATTTGCAAACTCTTTACCAATTCACCTATAATTAAGTCAGCCACCCCTGGTGTGGCTATTTATAATTAATTAGAAGCTTCATAGAGGCCTCTAGTGGCAGGTCCCCTGCAACTGCAGTCCCTTCTTAAGATGGCCATTCAAATATGTTTGGTCTTTTTGCTGTTGTAAATATTTTCATTTCACAGCAGCCCCTCTAAAAAAACACATGCTTTGTGCACTTCCTCTCCTGCCTATACATCAAGACTTATGTGGCCATCCCTGAATGTATTGCCAGGTGGTAGTATATAGACAATATTTACCCATTATATAGACAAACATTACTCATTTGTTTCCTGATTGGATTGTTCTTTTAACTTGTTCTTTGTTTCCAAAGTCTGTGTACTTGTTTGTTCAATCTTTAAAGGTGTTAACTTTGAATATGTGCATTACCTTCCACAAGCATTAATAAACTGAAACTTACATGATGCACCGTTTGAGCAATGTTATGGAATGAGATTATGTCTGAGTTCTTCTTTGCTGTATTAGTCCCCTTTAACTGCCTACTGGAATTGCAGCACATTGAGGTCCAGTGCTTAACCTAGGCTTATTGAACCTAAATCTCAGTGTCATCTGGTTGGACAAGGAAATATGGACATCTATAACACAAGCTGCTGGAATATATTACAGTTTACAAATGGATACCAGAAAGCCTGTATATAGGGGTAGAGTAACAGTTTCTGTTCAGAATTTGAAAATAAGATGTAATACTGTAATCACACAATCAGAAGCCAGGATTGGTCAAATTCCAGGCAGGAATGCTGCTATTGCTCCCCTGAACAAGGTACTTCATTCAGATTACTCCTGTAAATATAAATGGGAGCAATGTAAACTGTTTGGATAAAAAAAAAAAATTGATAATTGAAATGATAAGGTACAGTAATTGATTTAACAACTGTTAGAGAATCTCAGCCTATATTGACAACTATTGTGCATCATGAAGAAGCATAATAATACTGTATGTTAAGTGATTAAGAAGATTGCCAAACCCCTCAGAAGAATTTTAAACAGTTACTGTAAGCATAAATCATATTCCCAGTTAAAAAGTACAAATTAGAGTTAAATTATGATTTGTGTATTGGGATTTTGAAAGGCTATTTTGTGGAAAGGTATTATTTTATTAGTTTTCCATCCCTCAGTTTGAAACTGCTAGTTATGTCTTTACAGCCTGGATCACAGTAAAGGCTCCTGAGCTGCATGCCAAGCAACTTGCAACAAGCAACTTAATCTTTTCTTGTATTGGAATCTATAACTTTGCTTTCAATGTTTTTATTTTTGACTACATTGTTAAAACAGTTGTAAAGAGCTAGGTCCTGCAAGGCAGCTCAAGGGATTGGTAATCTGCGTGGATACAATCTGTACTGTTTTAATATTAATAACTGTATTCACTTTCCTAGTACCTCACACTAATTTCGACTAATCTAATCTGCCCATCTGGTAGTTCTCTAGCATAAACTAATTGCATATCAAATGGATGAGATTTTAAGTATGCTTTTCTAATTTGTTCTGGTATGAATCCTGAATCCATCCAATATTTACATGGAAGTCATAGTGTTATACACAAATTCTGGATAACATTGTTGAACAGGGGAAAATCTAATTTTACCATAAAATCTGTTTCTTTCTTGGTTTATACACAATGTAAAAAATGAACCTAAAGTAGTGTACTTGGTTTTGTAGGTATTTGTGTAGATATTACTTTTATTGGGAGCCACAGGATATACCAATGTGCTTTGGGTAATTGTTACAGGTCTCATATTAAGCAAGATGAGATTGTTATAGAAATGTCACTCCCTAGGAATTCCTAGGAGTTTCATGCACTGCATTAGCTGGTCTTTTGGCATTGTAGACTACTGTGTTTGCTGTGTGGTTGGGTCTAGGGCATGCTTAAGAGTTAGTGATTCAATCCTGGATACAGAACAGTTGCATATGCCACATATCCTTATTTCTGTAGTTATTTTAATTATTTTGACATAAGAGCTGACAGCACCCATTGACATAAGAGAGAGGCAAAGTATAAGTGAATGGAAATTCAGAAAATAAACATTCATCTCAGATAATTTAATTTAAAAAATAGTAATGGCAATGAGCCTTTTCTGGTTTGGATGTATGTTCTATATAGCCTTCTTTCTTGGCACAGTTTAAGTACTGCAAAAATTCAAAGACACTGATATACCTTAACTGTTATCTATTTTAAATCACTTAACAGTTGCCACACATAAATATGTTCAATGAGGCAATAAGCACTAACTGTCATACAGTAGCTCAAAAGACTTTATTCGTCTACCATTAAGGAAGGTGGTAATTTTGTGTGGCTCGCCTGTGCTTGGTTTGTGATATCCATTGATAGCTATGTTTTACTGCTGTAGATACTGAATGTAACTCCACTATGACATACCCCAACAATCTACATGGAACCTAATTAAACAATTTGGACATGTAGCAGCCAAGACTAGATTGAACAGAGTACTAGACAAAATAATTGACTTTGGACAAATATTCTTCCCAACACTTAAAATTTTAATGTATGCAATGACCAACTCTGCTTCCTGGGATTTGTAAAGGTAAAGAATACAATCCATACTCTTCATAAAAAACTCAGACAATCTATTCCCCCAAGAGGACAACTTTTAGCTCAGTTTAGCTCAAAACACATCACAGTTTTTATATTAATTGTTGAAATTCACCTCGGAGATGAACACCACTGATTGTGAAGCCTAAGTGTTTTTATAAATAGCACTGGAAATTTTCCAGGAAGGATGGAAAAAGTGGTTAAGCTCTAGGCTACAAACTTTCATTTAGCCTTTAACCCCTCGCAGTCTCAGACACAGCAGAGAAAAAGCTTTTTAGCAGTAAAGTTTGGGTGCCATTTGGGTAATGTAATTCAAAACAGGCGGCTGCAAAATTGCAATACCTTTCGTGAACTTTGTGTGCCAAGTTCAGTGCAATGGTACAGAATATAGTGACTTAATGGTAAGGTAGTGATGCCTTTTCACTAAAGTCTGGAGTTGCCACTTCAGTTCTTATGCATTACAGTAGATACTGAAATCCCAGTGTAAATGCACAGAAGCTAATGTGTGCATTTGTTTTTTCCAGACTTGATTATTGCTATGAAGCGCTGGTTAATGTACAGTATTTAATGACTTATATACATACAGCTAACCACTCTTTGAAATTTAGCCTTCTTTCAGTTCCCACAAATAGGCTCTGAACACTTAGAACTCATATTAGATCTTAGCACTTTTAAATCTTTACTTTTATACTCTAGTTTTGATTCTGTTTATCATTCTGCTTATTTTGTTATATTAAAATTTATATTTCTCAGTGTTTCTAATATTTTGCTTTCTTTTATTGTAAAAACCCTTGAGATGATGTGTCATGAAAGGTTCCATTTAAAATGATTAATGTGATCCATCTTGCTCAGTTTGAATTATATTGTGATCCAAAGACCTCATTAAGATGTTGTATTTACCTACAACCTTATGCCAAGGTTAACTTTATGATTAAGGAAAGCATCATTCGGACACTGACATAAATCATGTCTATCAGTTTGAGCACAATGTTATTGAGGTACTACCCCTTTAAAATACACAAAAGCTGTTTTTATTTATACTGACATGTCTTGCTGATTCTCTGGCAGAATTGAGTAGCAAGTGATAGAGGAGCCACAGGAAGTTACAGTTTAGAATTTTTCCACTGATTGTAATCGTTCTCTTCTCTAAAGCTAAGAAAATAATCATTTTCACATTTTGTTCACGAATATATTACATTTATCTTGAAAGCTTGAGCTACACTTGGATTGTTATCTCTGAGATAACATTAAATGTAACTGGTATTTTTAACAGTTTTACTGTTTTTTAAACACATCCTTGGTCCATAGCACAATGAATATCTTTGGAAAACATCCTCCATTTCTATAAAATGAGAAGTTCTAAAATACTAATAAAACTTTTGGACACTTAAAATTTAATAGAATAATTCTTGCCTTGATCCAATGTTTTTAAAAGATTGAGAACGTATTCAAAGTAAGTTAAAATAGAATTACTATCACATCCTTTTCATATCTTCTAAACACTTACATTGGTCTATTGGAAAAATCATTAATTGCACAAAGACAGAAAGCCCAGTGCTTCACAGTGATTTTTAACAAACTGGAATTAATACATGCCCAGCAGATTCCATAATAAAGTAAAAAAGCTTTTTCTTAAATGCAGTTTAACAGTTTGGAAAGGCTTCCCTTTATGGCTATGCACAGTGTGACGGATTCCCAATAGTTAAACTTGGAAGGCATATAATGAAAAGAAAAAACAAATTAAGTCCAGCTAAATTGTTTTTCCATAGCCAGTGGGGCTTGGCAAAGAAAGTGTACACTAGATGAAAGAGATAAAGTTTATAAAGACACACTACAGAGTCAATGAAACAGAATCTGTGGAATGTGATACAGTTTCCCTTGTTAATGCAACACACATTCATACACCTTATGGTGTCTCAGGCATCCCCATTTTAAAATAGCTTCTGACTTTTGAACAAAGAAGTGAGAAAATCTGATTTCTCCATTTATACAAATTTAGTAGAAAGTACAAACGTACTGGCACTCACACTCCCAAAAGCCTTAACATGTGTGTCTTTGTAAGCATTGATCTATTTCTGCTTGAAAGAAACCCTCCATGTCTCAAAAGGACACAGCATACACAAGCAAAGGCCTCTTTTACAGCTCAGATTAGAGGGCATATAAAACAAGCCATAAATTATTCATTATAATGTTATGATTACCAGTAAATGAGCCTATGCCAACATGAGAGGATTATTTTTAGCAGAACTATTTTAAAAAAGCTTTTTTTTAGTTTAAGACAAGTCTAGCTTACTATTAGAACCAGATACTATGGGTTGACCCACTCCCTTATAAGCAATGTCATCAAGCAAACTGTCTCGAAGCAAGAAGTAGTGGGACTGATATCTTAAATTCATAATTCCCTTTCCTACATTACCTCCTTAACAAATTCAGCTACTCATAAGTGAAAAAAACATATAATTGACTTTCATAGTATTTTCTTTTGTTTCCTTTAGATTACGTTTTGAAAAGAGCAGGTCACTTAGTTCTGTGATATGATTGTACTGTGAGAAACATTTATGGTTTTGGTGATGTCTTTACTCACAGGTAAAGATATTCTAAATAGAATATTTTCACACAGAGAATGTGGATTTACATTTTACCCGTGGCACAGGTTTAGGGAACTGTAAGGTTCCAACTTGAACTAACCTTTTTATTCTTTAACTCTATAAAGCAAGCCTTATCCTACTATTAAATTTGACTTTATTACAAATGTGATGTTTTTGCATTTTAACAATTTATACAGTGCAGTAAAAGCTACTTTAAAAGTAAAAACTGGATAAAAAATGGATAGCACATATAATTTATTTCCATGGTGTGAAAACGTAGAAAGCAAAATGTAGAGCAGAGTGCTGAGGTTAAAGGTACTAAACAGATAGGGGTTGCCACTGTAGCTGACAAAGAATATAGGAAATCATCTGCACTAAATGAATCATGTGTAACTATTAAATGCCTTCATGAACAACTTTCTTCAGTGGGCTGGACATCTCTAGAGGTTATTATACTGCTACCCAGGAACTGGCACAGAATTATTGCTGAACGGCACATTGTGTTCTATGCTTTTCAACTGAATGCATTGAAATATAGAGACCTACATTCATCTATGTCTCTACCTTTCAAAATTCAAAGACTATTTTGTACCTTCTCACCACTTTATGGCTAGGCACAAGGTAGAAATACTCTCTCAAAACTGCTTAAATATCAGATAAACTACATTCAACATGCACACACAAATTGTGTCCAACATGTTTCCTCTAACTATATCCAAAACGTACATTTTAAGAAATCCTACAGGACAGACATAATTTGTCATCAGCACTTTGTTGTGCCTTTTTCGTGATACGCATATTACCTCACCTTTTCTAAATTAAAAGGCTCCATTAATAGTGGACACTTTGCATGACAGCCGCAGTGCTCTGCTAATGAGAAGGATACATTAATTCAACATGAGGCCAAATTGTTTACCTTTCCCAATGCAATATGTGCTTCTTCCCTTACCAAACACGGAGTGTGAAACACATAATTCTTCAGTTCAAAGCTGCAGAATTCAGACCTACCATGGAGAAGATAATGAATACACTGCAGGGAACTAATCACTCTGAGGTTTCTAATGTGCTAGATATCTTTGACATTTGAAACAGCTAAGTTTCAAACCTATTGTGGAATGTGAATTAATGACCCACAGGAAACATATGGCTAAAGGGTAGCAAAATGGACTATAAAAAAATGCTTCTTGAACTTTGACAAAGCCAGAGACACTCGATCAACTCAATAAGCTGTGCAAACCATGGTGCTGAATAATTGAAGGGTAGATTGAAATAAAATGGCAAATTTAAAATGTTGCTGAGAGTTTTAGAGGTGACATTGCCCTATGTTGTTCATAATGTCATTTGTAAGCTATTTTGTCATGATAACTGCATTTTGTTTAGGGACTCAGAAATCAGAAGGAAATAAAAAATGATTTCTATTTTTAGATTCACAGGATCCTAATAAAAGACAACTGGGTCAAACTAGGACAGGGGAAAGACTGTGAATGGGAATGGTGTGCTTAACAGGCTGAGAATTTGACCTCCCAGTGATGCAGGTCAAAGAAAACTACACATTTTAGTCATGTGGCATGGATAATGTGCCAGGTTAATAGCCACAATATTGAATTATAAACCATATTATTAAGACATTTAATGAATTAGATATTTTATGAAGAGTTGTACTGTATATTAAAATCTTAAAGGTTTGTTTGCCTGGGCTAAATATGGGTATTGCTACCCTTGTAAAATGGATTTCCTCACAGGTTGGTATCTCAGATAAATAATATCTGAGGGGAAAATGAGAAAAGATAATTGAATAGCAATAGATTCTATTTAGTTTTCTACTAATTTGTGCTCATGCTGTTGGTTATAAACTTCATAAATGACTTTAGTTACACAGCAATAATTGTTATTTAGTTAAGCATAGATTTTAGGACCTGAACTGTTTGTATTCTGTATTGGATAGTACTTGCATGTATCTTGTACTTTTGAAAACTTTTTTGTTTTATTAAATATCTTTTAGATAATTTTCTATATCAGGTCTGAACCTGAAAGGAAACAATTTGCACTCAACTCTGCATGAAGGCAGTCTTCATTTTAAGATATGGCTTCTTTCGTGGTCTATGTTGGTATTTACCTGAGCGTCTCTTCACTGAACATGGTGGCTGTGCTACAATACCTGGACATCACTTAGTTATTCTATTACTCAGGACAATTACTGCCAGATGTAAGACTGTATTTATCAGAATATTCATTAATTTTAAGTATAGTGGAGAAGGAGGCTATTTCAAAAGATTCTAGGCGAAATCTCTTAAATATGAGCTGAAATAATAAGAGCAATCAAACAACATAAATAGGTAAAGAAATTATAAACTTACCAACCTCAGATTACATCCTCTCCACTTTTGAAACCAATCCAGAAAATCACTTGATTATAAGTCTATGCTTGTTTTTTTATGTAATAAATATACCATGTAGCTGGGAGACAGAAAACATGAATGGCTTACAATATATCTTTTTTAATCTTAGTAATTACAGCCTAAGGAAGTGAAGTTCAGAGGCATGTCAAGTATTCTGATAGGGTTCGAGCGCATTAAAAAATTGGAATGGCTCCATTACTCCATAATGATAACGATTAATAACTTTCAAATCAGATCTTTCTCAATACGCTGAGCTTTGGAAAAAGCTCCCAATGACCCTGCTCTATAATGATTTATTGGACATACGGTTGCAAGATTAACATAGATGCTCAAACATAGCCTCAATAGTGATGTAATCATACTAGGCACATCACAGAAAACAAATGGATTGTGCACAATGTGTGCATTTTTGTAATTACTATTATATAATGATGCCTTCAGTGCATATAAGGCTATAGTAGCGTGAAATTGTCAAACAAGCATATAAAATGCTCTAATAGCAAAACCTCTCTGTTTGCGGGAGAGACAGAAACATTTTAAGATTATGTTAATACATGAGACTCACTACTATGAAAATCATTCTACAAAACATTTTAAACTTCATTGATAGAAGTGCAGAGTAATCAAAGTCAATTTTTTTAAAAGACCATTTTTAAAACTTTTTTTAAAGATTCTATTTGTAGAGGATATGTAATTCAACACACAGTGTTATACTGCTGAAAGAAAAGCTGTGGAACACACCTTTATGACAAGTTAAAGACCAGAAAACAGCAACTTTTATACTCTCATTCAAAAAACTGAAATGCCTTATCATGTAACATAAAAATGACTTAATACACAAACTCCTAAACCTTGAGAGGGTTCTGCTTTCTGCTATTTTAACTACTTAAGGCAGACAAGATATGCTGTAACTATATAAAATATCAAATAGCATTTTGAGATTCCTCCACATAACACGCAGATGCCCTTAACAAAAGAATAAAAATAAATCTTTTTGAAACAGAAATGTCACTTGCTCACCGTTTAATCCCTGAAGCCAGTAGGATTACATTAATATTTCCAATTTCCAGTAAATTACTTTAAGCTTTTACCTACCACAGTCTCTGCATCACAGTCTGACAATATCACCTAGTAGTCGTTTAGGTCATGATGGCATCACTTCAATGGCTACATAAAGTAAAAAGGAACACAGACTGGATTTCAGCTGTGGTGAAACTGAATTGATCAAATGCTCCATTTCTTCTTGGGGTCATTTTATCCAACATTACCTTGAATTGAAAACAGAAGCATATTTCAAACTGAACTCCTTTTGTCCAGGGACCTGAAAGATTGATTATGTGGTCAAACAGCATCCTTTCATGCTTGAACCCTCATTTGGGCTCATCAGATAGAGCTACGAATGACAATTAACACACAGCACGAACAAAGATTGTTGGAATATGCATTTTAACAGAGATGTACTTTCCTTTCCTGGTTTGAATTCTTTTAAAAACACAGCATAAGATTTCAGGAGGAAACACAACATTCCTCCTGAAATCTTATAGTTGGAAGTATTCAGGCCCAGTTGTCTTCTTGCAACAATCTCAAATGACCCTTCATCAGGCTGTAGCTCTTGAATGCTTTCTGAATGTAACTGAAAAAATGTTTACTGAAAGTGTTTAAATTTGCACTGGTCATCCAATGCGAAATGTTCGCTTACTTCAATCACTTCCCTTACCTCAGATCAAAATTAAAATTACTTTCACTATAAACAGATTTGCCTTCAATCATGACCAAGAAAGTATATCACAAACCTCTGTTAAGACATTCTTGCCACAAGAAGTGATCAGACTTCCTGAATTCAGTGGTACTCAGCTGTCCTCCAGGAGTTCTACCATATTGTGCATTGTATTAGGGACAAAAAAATATTTTTCAGTTGAATAAATAATTAGTTCAATTACATAAAAACACATTTCAATGGAATGACAGAATACTGTACCTTAAAAGGCATGCCTTGATTTAATTCCAAAGTGGTGCTAATACACTCCAAGCTCAAAACAAACCTTAAACACAGTAATAATTTTATACAGGTCTGAAACTGTGTTTCAAAATAGAGATTCATTTGCTCTAAGTGGCTCCGTTATCAATCACAGTTTTAAGCCCTCAGAGGCTCTCCAACTTAGACGGTCCCTCTTTCATTTTACAAAACTATTTAGAACACTTTCAGGATTCCTATTTATCACATAGAAGTCTTGGTCCTTCTGTTGGATTGCAAAATGCATTCATCATATCAAATCACAAATGATCATAATGCAGTCAATTATCATAAACATTATGGTGGGTTTCCACCATGTGATACAAAATTTGAAGTCTAAAGAATCAAATAATACATTCGAACACCCATTAAGCTACCAAGAACTGAGGTGGAATGCCAAGAAAAGCCTGAAGACACTACAAGCCTAAAGTCTGGGAATAAAACCATCACAACAATCTTTGCCTCATAAGAAAAAAAGTATAAGTACCCTATAGAAAATAACTCTTTAACGCACTTAACCAATGAATGCTGGCTGTTATTAGCTTATTACGGTATTAGGTTTTCTAATGCGGATTTCTCAAGCGTATTTCTCTAGAGTACTCCATTCTAAAAAGACCAAGAACACTCTAATCAGCATCAGTAAAATCAACATAGTGTTACAATGAGGCTTTATTGGACTTTTTCAGTTATGTAAATGTTAATTATATTTCCCTTTTATTTAGAGACTGGAATAGAAGTTCTTGTTAAGCGCAGGCAGTTGGTTCACAAGGATCACGGTCATTACCTTGTCCATCTGTGAATCAGTTACACGGATCAGGAGAAAATGGAAGAACAAAACAGCCTTCTGGACCCGATTAAAAACAAAAGCAGACTGGAACAACACATCTGCTTCCAGATACACTGCACTCTTGTTCACAACATCCCATTTAGTGCTCCCTCATTCATGACATTAGTTTTGTCCTTGTTGCCTGATGTCTTTTCATCACATCTTACAAATACTTTATTTCTTATCCAGTGAATGCCTAACTGACTGAAGAGAACATACTAATACATTTTGATACATGTAGTTCATCACTGGTAGTGGAATCTGTGGATGCTACTTCTGTTTACATAGTCTTGAAGTCTTGATATTGTTGCATTTGAAAGCTCTCACTTTTCCACCAAGACTTTTAACAAGTTATCATGCACTTCATAAATGTCAAAAGTTTTAATAAAAAAATTAGTAGAATCACTTGTCTTTTGTTAGCATTAAAGACAGATGCAAAAGGGAAAGAGATGACTGTTTCAGAGCCTCCTTTATAGCAGGGAGACGTAATTCTGTGGTGCTTCAGTGAAATAACAGTCAGAAACACTTGGAATGGAACATCTAGTAATGTTCTTAATTTATTATCCCATTGATCTTTTATATCATTTAGCCTTCCAAATATTGCAAAACATCTGTTTTAATTTTAAAAGTGCATGAGCCATGGGATTTGTTAAACCTTGTTTTTCTCCTGTGACTGGTGGGAAATGATAACAGGATATTTTAAAGGGTGGGATTTTCCCATTTTAACGACGGGGATCTTACCAAGTATTACTACCCTGCACTAAAAATTACAAAAACAAAATTTGGCTAAAACCAAACTAAGCAGCTGAACAGTGTGACAGTAGAAAAATTATTTCTATGAAAGCACAAGAATAACAAACCTTTTAAGGAAAGTCATGTTCCAGATCTAAATTCCACAAATTATTTAATAAACAGTAATTTTAGTCTCATGCATTTCAGTAAACTTGAATGTATATTTTGGAAACTACTGATATCAAATGGACCATTATATGGCACTCTTTTCTCTGGCCTTCACTGTCCAAACCAATGCACCACTACAATGACTGGAGACACTATTGTCTTAGATCTTGTACCATCCTTCAGGTGAGACATTAAACTGCTATTAAAGATTCCATTGTAATATTTGAAAGAGTAGGGATATTACCCCTCATGCCCCGACTACATCGGACTTCGAGTTTGAAGAATATGATATCCCTGAAGTTCCCCCTCAATTCAGCAAGTTGTGAAGTGCTTTCTAGCTTTTCTACCTGCTGCCATGTGTCATCCAGGAGGTAGCCGAACTTCAGCAGAGGATGAAATAGTTCTTTACCTATATATGAAATGCTACATAAAGCAAGGAATTGTTATATTACTAACAACTTAATATCACAAAAATAGTAGTGTTGAGACAATGGAAGCAACCTCCATTTGAGATACTCCTCTTCCTTGTTGAGCTGACAAGGGGGATAAACAGCAACTGTATCTTACTGCAACCAGAGGATCTTTTCAAAAGATCACAACTATTGTATTTCTGTTTAATTTGATAGTGCATAATAGTTACATTTAATAATAGTTAATAGTTATATTTATTTTCAACCCATTGTTTAGACCAAACACTGAACACATTGTTACCATTTTTAAAAATAGACTCTGCTTTAACTGTCTAATTGATCAATATGCACTGTCACAAAGCACCTGGCTCTGATTTAATACAAAACAAGCACTTCAGGCCTGTGGGGATTCTGGATTCCTCTTTGTCTATTCTTAGACCACACCATTGTCTTAGGTTTCTCACATCTACAAAGTATGGATTGCCAAAGTCAGCACAAGGACAGAGTGAAAAATAAAATCCTTGAGGATCCCATCTGTTTTTGCTCTCTAGCTGCAGCTTGTTATTTTTGGGTTTACCATCCCTATAAATCTAAATATGGGGACATCCAAGCAGTTTTCACACTTCAGACTGAGGATGACAAAAAGCAAGGACAAATGGTTACAACCTCAGAAGGCACTGAATGAAAAGAAAGCATAGGCTGTTAGTATCATTTTGCCATTTTAAACCTGTTTATTGTACACTAGCCTTTCCAAAGCCTTTCTTATCAAAGGTAATGCAGTATATAACATTTCATGATGAAGCTCATGGTACTATTCTTGAGATTCCCACCCATTTTAGAAAAATGTCCTCTTTACGTTTAATGCATTTCTGAGTATTAACTTTTAATGGCATTACCTTTTAATATTTCCCTTTAACACAATAGGAATTTACCAATATACTGTAAATGAAACACTAAAAGACCAAGAAAGAAAATCAAAAGAAAGTCTTTTGTTGGATTAGAATGGACAACACTTTTTCTAACATTGCACAAGAATGATGTACCCTTGTCGTCTACTGGCATCGGGGGAATTTTGTTTGAGGTACTGTATCATCTGCTTGTAAAAGATTATTTACAAAAGAGGAGAGGTAATAGCTCCCTAAATATTACAACAATACTTATCATGAGCATTCAAATTCGAGATTTTCAATATTTAAATGACTTATAAGAGGTTTGCATTTTAATAGTACTTCAACCAAATTGTAAAACAAAGCCTGATAATAGACCAAATTTGTTTTATTGCTGATAGAACAAAGTGGTCAAAAGGGCTTGTTGATGATAACGGCGCACACATGTGAACTAGATCACTTTAAATGGCAAAAGCATTAAGTATATTAATGTAAGAGTCAATGATGATGCCTTTATAAATGATTAAAAAATAAAATCCACGTGGTCTGGGCAGCTCACTGAGAGGGAAAGGAAGATAGCCCAGCAAATGGTTTTGCATGATATTTTTTGTTATCCATTCCTTTTATTCCCATTTGTTAGATTACCTACAGCAGATTGTTCCATCCGCAGAACAAATGCCTTTCCAACTTAACCATGTCTTCAAAATGGTTAAAAAAAAACTCACACGAGTCTTAACAGATACCATACAGAAGGGCTCATCTACTAAAATCCCTAACAAATAAGCAAAGTAAACATTTGAACTGCTTATCATAACTATAAGTAAACAGCAATGTGGGAATAAAACTTTATGGCTTCGGAATGATTTAAAGTAAAGTGAAAACATTTTTTTAAAAAACATGTAGTGTCTATTATTTCACCCTCTTACCATGTGGAATTCCATGGGGGTAAACATAACTTAGCTGCTAATTAGACTCTGTTCAAAAAACAACAATGCAGTACTGGAAAATTTAAAGCAATAACTGTAAAGGCATCATCAAAGCAATATATGAGCAATGTACGAAGCACAAGTAATAATGCCTCTAACTTATAAAGGGCAAAATATTTTCTCTTTTAATACTTAACAAATCAAGAAAACGAAATATACCTGATATTTTTAAAGTATATTACATATACTGAGATTATTTAGAATTTTCCAACACTTTTGTCTCTCATGAGTAACATCTACATAAACTGCCACTGATTGAATAAACATGATTAAATTACAAATAAACTACTGTTTCTGTACTGAAAATGTGTAATAAAATAATTTAATTCGTGTTTAAGAGAAAACAAGGATTACAGTCAAAGCAGAGCATGTTGACACTTCGCAATTAACAACACAAAATGAGAAAAACACACATATGCACTGTGCTGCTGTAATGCCTCATTTAACAAAAATCAGACCTTTATGGTTAATGATAAAATAACATCTTAAATAGCAATTTAAGAACCTATATTACCTTCCAAATGCCGGTTTGATATTTCCAACATTTTGGAGCGATACCACCGGAAACCTAATGAGGAGAATCACAAATACTCTAGGAAAGCTAAACACCATAAAAATTGTAAGCTCATAAGCACATTTCCTATAAGTTTAGAAAGTTTTACATTACCTAACAAGTGGGGAATAATAGAAAATATAAAAGATACAACTCCCAGGGCTCATGCACTTAAAAACAAATATTTTTCTTTGTACTAAATCAGAGGGTTTGCTATGCCAAGTAAGATATGTCAATTGTTGATTAATTAACCTAGGCAGGACACTTCACTTAAGTGGACAGTTTGACTGTTACACATCAAATTACTACATACTGTACAGTCTAATTAGACAAACACATCTTTACATAGTTTCAAGACATAAAAATGACATCAGACATCAACATAAAACTTTTGACATTAAATACAAAATCACCTTAATTTCTCAGTACAAGAAAAATAACGAAAGAATCAAAGAAGAAATCTCACCATGATTTATCATTGAATTTGTATTTAAGACACAAATTGTGTCAGGATGCTGGATGGGACATTGCAACTATTACTGTAACAAAATTTAAAAAATCCTTTCAAAAACAAGTCAACTTCCTTGCTGTGAAAGAATACCCAATGGATTTTACTATTAACATTTAACTTCAATATTAAACAAAGGTATTAAACTTGAGTGTCTTTTGTTTAATAAAAAAACTTAGAGATGTGAAATTGTGAACATCCTGCAATTTTAAAGGACCAAATTTGACCACTTGTGACTTGTGAAATTACTTTGTTTCATGTGTTAATAAGTCACAAAAGGATGTGCCACAGTAATCTGTCTGTCTATGGAAACAAGTTTACCCTTACCTGGATAAAAGGGATGTTTTATTAAACTCCATTACTGAATTACATGAATTAAAGGTTTAAAACATGTTGTATTGGCCTTTATTCTAGGGATACCACAAACACAAAAAAACAGCACATTTACGCTTGGAAACATTCAACTTTGTTACATATTCAATAACAAAATAAAGAACACATCAACTTCAAATTTTCTACTATATCTACTCAAATGTGCAGTGCCATTCATGTTTCAGCTGAATGTACACACTAAGGCATCAGGTATGAAAGCAAACTGGTGTGCAATATTTACACATAAACCAAGGACACAGCACATGCAATGCAAAAAGACATTTATCATCAGAAGTTTCCTTTCACTAAGATGGTACAGTGAAAAATGCTTATACCAATGAGTGGTATTAAGCCTCATTTCACATTTAACTTTGGTCAATCTTCATGTAAATTACCCTGATTTTGCATTTAAAGTAACAAGTTTTATTTCTATTTTCATCCATTCTGAAAGGTTATGGGAGGGTGGCATGAAATGTATCGTATACACAATACTAAAGATATTGTATCATCTTTTTTCACGTTTTAAAAGGAACATTAGAAATCAAAATTGCCTGAGTTGTTTTTTATAAGGTTTCAAGAAACCTGTAACCTCCCATTTTTCCTGTTCCCAGATCAGCTCATTTGAGCCTCTTCCTTGTATTAAAATTGTGCTCTCTACTTTAGCAAAACAAAAGTGACAAAGTGTGGATACTAAGGAAAAAATCTCAGCTGACACTGAACCACTTTCCAAAAGTGTTTTAATAATGAAGACTTCAGAGCAATTTAATTTGGTTTACCAAAATGAAAAGAAAGTGAATTCATTGGATTAAAAAAATCCCCCCTCCAAATGCCCTTAAAATCAATCTAAATTTGATTTACGTTTGGTCTAGTTAGATATCCCTTCCCATCTATCCAGTTTATTTCCTGCTATGTTGGTATACAATGGAGGAATAAAGATAGGCAGATACTGTTCTTATAGCCAATTCAAATGTATTCAGATGTTTTCAGACTGAATATACAACAATATTTCTGAGTCATGCAGACAGTACTAGAACACAGGAGACAGTTGAACATTTAAAATGAATTCTAGTATTCCTTTCCTCAAAAACAGAATTTACCTTTTAAGATTCAACACATACATTTTACAAATTAACTATGATTTTCCTGCACACGGTTATCTCTAAAAGCTCAAGTAAAAACAAATGACTCATTCCTGGTCCTGCCATGATCAAATTTGTTCCAGGTTGTTTTTCTTAGTTCCCTCATTTTTTTTCAACTCCTTCCTATGAACTTCTGAAAGAAACTCAAGGCAGTGGACTCCTTTGGTTTAATGTGAATGTCAGTGTGAGACAGCTCATTCCCCAGGCTACTCTGTTCAGTAAAAGGTGCCCAAGAAAATGTTTTGAAGTCAATGAAGATCAAGCTTTTGGGGATTTTGTCGAGATCAAGTCCAAACAGTAGGACCTTCAAAAAAAAAAGAAGAGAACAAAATAATTAAGAAATTCTACGAGAATATGACACCCTGTATATTTTTCATCAACAGTTTTCTTTCTATATTTTCTAAAGATACACAGTCACAGAGTTGAGTCTCTTCAAAGAAAATAGTCTAGAAAATTAGTTTACCAAAATGAAACCTTCATAAAGTATTTAGGGAATCTAGTATCCGAAATTATCCAAAATCATTTACTTCTGAAACTGATCACCAGCATTTTGCCAACTAACCAATATAACTCAGCTTTAAAACGTAACTGATTTCTTCCTCTTTTAAAGACTGTAGCAAAAAGGATCACTAAATTCCATTTACTGTGTTGTTCAACAACCACAGAAAAAAACAAAAACAACTAAGCTTTATCTAATACTGCTCAGTCATTCTGCTACAAACTACTTTTACGTAATGTATTTTGATTTATGTCGCATACACATTTACTTTGAGTGTTATTATTAAAAGAGGATTGTGGTTGACACCTGACAATACCAATACGAAGAAAATGTGCAGTGCAAGGTCAAGTTATGAAACAGATAAGTCCGATAAGTATTACGATTTTATTTCACTTTCGACAAAGGTCAGGCCAGGTAAGCAAACAGATGGCAGCTCAAGTACTACAATCAGCTGTATGAAACAGTATAGGCATTTTAATACTTGAAAAATATAGTGCAGGACCATGAAAAAGAGTGTAATTCTGTAAAAACATCACTAATCCACCCTTAAATGAACAATTACATAAGAGGCCCTTCATAAGCTCATGAGCACATCAGCGTTTTGTTCTCACTTTTAATTATTTGTATGATAAGATCAAATCCCAAATGAAGAGACAGGATCCATGAATAAACACAGGAATACAATATCTGCTCTCGAGCCTCAATTTCTGCTATTTCATTTTTTGAATCCACGCTCTTGTATATAAGGCCCAAAGGGCTGTGTTAACCTAATAGAGAGGCATTATTGAGTAAATTCACTTTTAACATTAAGAGGTTAGGTAGTATCTTACATTAGTCACTTGTGCCTGTAGAAATTTAATATGTATTCTCAAGAAGTGCTAAAGTTTGTGAATATTAAAAAAATGGTGGTTGATACAACTGGTTAATGATTATGAAGTTTCATGTTTTAGTTTATAAAATAAAACTAAATTATGTTTCAAAATTTACCTTCTTCTGTTATTTAGTGTTAATGTCAAGTAGCACGATCAAGCAAAGACCTTTCAATTAATCTGTTCAACTGATAAAGTAATAATCATATTTCACAGACAATACTGAATACATTAATTGGTTTAGTGTATATGCAAAGTATAAACCAGGACTTCGAACTTTGGTTATAGTTCTTAACATGGAGAGGCTGGGAACTTTTGCATACCCCAGCACAAGTCAACAGGTCAGGTAAACACAACGAAAGTCAACTGATGTACAATGTATGCTACTATATTACAGATTACATATTCTTAGAAAACAGCTCTTGAAGACACAAGTTATGAAAAACAAGCTGATGTCAAATATTTAAAGTCAATGTAGTCTCCCATCGTTGCTTTTTGCAGTAAAGTACAAAACCACTTATCCTGCATCCCTTCATAATGAATAAACATCATTGCCTGCTGGTGATGATAAAGCCTCTTCCACTTCTTTGATCAGCTTAGCTGATGAAAACCAATTGAAAGGAACAGGAAAGATTTAAGATCTACAATGTCCTGCCATTGCTGGACCAGTTATTAGTGGTGTTTTGAATTGGTTCTAGAAATGCCTACCACTTCAGTGTTTATGGTTCCCTTTCTGAAGACACGTCTCCCTCAGCTCCACTGCTGGCACTGGGGTCCACTTTAGGACGAGAGGCGGCTTTCTCTTTGCCTGACTCCGAGGGTCCTTTAGCCCTCATCTTCTCTTTCCGTTGCTGCTTCTCCAGCTTTGACTGCTAGTGGTGGGGAAAAATGACAGTAGGAAAACAATCAAAACAACTACAAAGGCAATGAGTAACCCCAGGAGATCTCCGAGACCTAAATCTGCCTAGTAACGGAAAAATCAAGTACGCAGAAACTGGTGAATACTCAACAACCAAGCAGAAACTTGCAATAGGGATTTTTTATTACCTAACATATAAAAGACAGGAGCTATCTTTTCGTATGCGCTCTCTCCCAGTCCCATCTCTATCTTTCAGTGCAAGAACACAACTTAATGCATGTTAACAGGCACAGGATTCTGAATGACGCAAAAGGAAAAGCCAATCAGAAAAGACTGGAGGCTGCTCCTTCAGGATTCTTTTTCTGAATGGAACATAAAGAACAGTAGGGTTTGTTAGTTTATTGCACTATTTTGTGTACACCAGTCATATATGTGACTTACATTGAATTAAAGAGCTCAAGACAGTATAATTTCAGGATCTGTAGCCTGAAGTTTGAAGAATTAAAAGCAGGTGAGATGAGGGAAAAGGACAAAAAAATCTAGAGATGAGGAGAAGGCAGAGTGATGTCAATCTAAGCCTAAGCAATGACAACGAGGAGCTTCACATCTAGAGAGTTTATTAAAACAGCAGATAAAAAAAACATTCCAGGTTCTCAGTTACTTGATCGTTCTGAATATATATCCTTTGTAAAACTGGCCATTGCTATTCAACAGAACTGGACAGTGTAGTTCTGCATCCACTTGGACAGCCAAAGATCACATTCCCTTAACATACTGTACACACAGTGTCAAGTGCGCAGTGCTAAGCACATGTTGGCACTTTCTACATGCCAGCCAGAGGACAAACTTTGTCCCATATCACCCAGTCCTTGCGCTGCTTCACAAGAGACAGGCGCTCCTGCTCTTGTGTGGACTCTAGCCCATTCAATTTGAATTGTTGCGTGACGCCCAACAATTTTATAGCCCTTGTTACGTTTTTTTTGTTTTTTTTTCCTCCCCTCCCGTGCGGGGGTCCATTTTTGGAGGTGGGTGTGGTTGAAGAGAGAGTGTGTGAAGACAGGGGATAGAAAAAGAAACGGGGAAAACGTGAGACGTATCGGATTTGTTTTCTTGGCTGTGGCGTAGGGCTGGGATTGTTGTGGCCTCCAGTGTTTTTTTAGTTTTCCGTTATATCTTTGTTTATATAGAGTAGACAGATATCCTGTGGAAGACTTTGATTTGGGTTTGCCACCCCTTTCTCGGGAGACAGGTTTAGAGGGTACTGGGTTGTAGAATAGTGCAGTGGGTTTTTTTGTTTGTGTATTTCTGGCTGTTAAACCCTGGCTCATATCTTAGTCCCATTCGCCCCTATTCAGGACTACTGGCCAGTCAACCAGTGACCCAACCTGGGTTTGGACCTTGATCTCGAATGTGCTGGACTCTCAAAGAACTCAGGGTGTGGTTTTCTCTTTTAAGGCAACTGAGAACATTTCATGAAGGTCATTATTTTACTATTTTTTAATCAATCAGTTTCAAAGGGGGAAATTAATGTAGTTATTTTAATTTCTGTTATTAGGTCAATGTAGTATTCTGCCACATTAAACACAACTGTTCACTGCTCTATCTAGAATAAAAAGATATTTAAACTCCTGAGAGGGCTTTACTTAAACAATTCAGCGGCTTAAACACAAAAAAAGAAAAGTACAAAGTCCAACATGTTAAAGTCCAGCTTTAATTCACAATTATACAAACTATTTAAATGGATTAAAGGCAAATATGTTACCATTCTACCTATTTTTGGTCAACAAAGTGGTCTAAGGTCTGATTCTTAATTATGAGTTTTTTGAAAAAGTAAATTCAGTTTATTCATTGCTGCAGCAACAGCAGTCCTATGATTTATTTTGTGCTACGCAAAAGTAATATGATGGCAATCCAGTCAGTCTGATATGACTTACCGTTAATACATTATGTGGCTAAAAAAGCCTTTGCATTTTATATTAACCTTGACGTTTCTGCAAATGGAAAATGTGCCTGCAATGAGTTTCCTTGGCTAATATTATGACGTTCAGATGTTTAATCTAGCTGTTCTCTAGGAAAGAAATTATTTTACACTACAATCAAAAGCATGAACATATTCTAAAAGCCATCAAAATGTCCTGACAGCTCATAACACTTCAAAGCACACAACCTCATATACATCTCATTATAAACACATTTATGTGAACCATAGAATTGTGAAGTGTTCTTTAACAAGGCTAAACATCTGTCATGGTATGCATTTAAATTTAATTTGTCATAATGGAACTTTAATTAAGCAGATATACTTTCCTGTAGCACTGCATGCAAAATGATCCAAGAAATGTTCCTTTGTTTCATGCATAATCAAAATCTATTAGGATAATTTCATGATTATGACAAATTAATTCATGTTAATCAAATGGCTTTTTTATTTCACACTATTAAAATACTGTTGTGTGCCATGGAGGTTGTCTTAAAAATGCAAGTCTTGATTAGTGCCCCTTATATCAAAAAGGGACTCCCTTCCAACTTCCTCCAAGTTGAAATTTCCTGAAGGAAAGTTGAGGTGTTTGATAACTCAAGGGTTATTTAAACAGTTATGCAGATAATAAGTGAGTAGAGATCACATGGTTCTCCTAAATATCACACATAATAAGTGGAGTTTCAAAGAAGAAAAGCAGAATAACAATATAATAGGACAGAAGAACGAGATACAATGTCATCTTCACCTCTATATTTCTCCTTAAAGATGTTTTAATTTCTGAAACACCTTAAGTTTAAGTTTAAGTTAAGGTTTTGACAAACTGATGTCTATAATGCCCTGTGTAGTAAAGGTAATTAGGCTAAATTTACTTAAAAGAACTAATTTTTAGTGTTTGGGGACCTTATAAAATTCACAACTCATTTTTATGGATGTAAATTTGTTAATGGCCAAAGGCTTTTTTTCCTTTTTAGCACAACTGTGTAGAGGTTAGCTTACCTGTGGAGGAGTAATTATATGATATCCTTATAAACATTTATTTCCACTTCTGAGAGCATTTGGATGATCAATGTTAGGGATCTAGTGAGAAAGGATGAATGCAAAATGCTGAGCTTAAAGAACTACGTCCAGGTGTTCATGCTAATGTTAATTTTATAGTTTGTTTTGCAAGGTTAAGGGGAACTAATCAATACAAGCATTTTAATCCCCCCAGACACTTGTAATGCAAGTCTTGATTACTAAGTAAATGAGAAAGATATCTCATAGGGGAGACACTCTGATAAGAAAGAGAAAGAAGTATCCCATTCCAGTTTAGCTGCTCTATGTTAATTTTCAAATCACAGAATAACAGCAAAGCATCACAAGAAGCTGCCATTCAGTACACCTATCTTGTTTAGAAGCGGGCAGCTAATGAATCTCAGGATCTAGTCTAGCCATTTATTAAAAGAAGACAGGATAATGGCTTTTGCAGCATGGCTAGGTAAAAGCAACTCTTATTTTCAGCATTACATACATTTTAGGTAATTTTGTTTGTGTCTTTTGGGTCAAGTCTCAGTGCTGAATCTGAACACTTCCACTGGGTTGACTTTGCCAGTGCCTTTGAGGATTTTAAATACTTGGATTATTATGTATTAAAACACTGGTCCTAATACAATTTCTACTGATACTCCACTACATCAACAATGCCCCTTCAGAAATCCATGTTGACTATCCTTCAAAATTCTATTGCCATGCAGATAATCCTCTAATTATTGTTTTCATATCATTACATATAACTAAAGTAAGAGTATTGACCTCAAATTACTTGTTTGTATACTTTTATAGATTGGTATTACATTAGCAATTTTCTAATAAATTGCTCCTCTGTGACTATTGGAAGAGTTTGGTTAACAGCCTATGAACATTATCTATCATTTCTTTATATACATTTGTATTAATGTGTGATGGATGAAAACCAGTAGGCAGTCTGTTTATTTTAAGCAAAATACAATCAAAAGAAATATCCAAAGAAATGTAAGGGGTCATTTCTATAGATTCTGAAATTAACCTAGCCTTGTGTTCATATTCTTCTTTTTTTGATGCAACTTGTAATCATGGCAAAGTAGTGACAGGAGAAAAAACAGGAAATAATCACACACACCCTCATAACTACAAAACTACTTTATAATCTTCAGTAGGCTCTAGTGCCGGATAAACTGATCAAAGTTGTAAGATGTCTGCCAGCAAAGAAAACCAAAAATGTTTAATCCTCTGTTGGAGCTGGTGCTAAAGTACCACTTCATTAACTTAATTAATTAAGTGGTTAATTATGATGTTCTAGAAACCTGCCTCTGCAAATGTAAAGTAATGTCAGACTAAAACACACAGAAAAAAAAAAATATTCTGGATAACTGCTACCCAAATAAATGATGTTAAAAAAAGAATCCCATTATTTGTATTAAAAGAAAAAAATGTTCTTCAGGGAGGACAAATCAACTAAACCAGTAGAACAACAATGTGAAGGACTACTTCTGAGAGGTCAGATTAATCCTCTTCAGCATTCCTATAACAGGTATTGCGCTGTTGTTATTGCTGTGCGTTATCTAACTTTTTCAGGCATAGCAACACAATGTAACTATCTCTTCTGTTTTTGTTAAAACATTAGACAGCATTCTAAAAATAACAAGTCCTTCCTTAAACCATTAACACAGAAAGGTATAAATGTTCTACATCTTTGAACATTTACAACTCGACCTGGCATTTTGGAAAGGAAGCCTTTACAAAAACGGCTAAGAGATAAACCACAAAACGTAAGGCAGTTAATTTTAAAAATCACATTCAAAAGAAGATTATTTCTCCAGTTGAACAAATATGGCTACCTTATAACAAATTCATTAACATTCATCTTTTTTAACAAGTACAACAATAGTAAATATTGATAACACTGAGAAGCAATAAAATCGAGAAGGAAGATTATTCATGACATATTAGTGCAATAAAGCAGTCCAACTGTTCCTGAACATCATATCAAAAATAACAATTATTCGACCTTCACATCCCAACATCACACACATACAAATGAGGAATGCACACAGTAATTATTCACATTTACTTTTATGTTACACAGTTGAAAGCTGTGTAATATTTCCTTAAACTTTCAGGGGTACTAACATATTTTAAGTTTCTGAACTGCAGCATTTAAAATCCTTCATTCCCCTAAAAACTGCACACTACATACACTACAAAGGTTGACATTTTAAAAGAATGAGTAAGCTCTGTTAATCAACAGTCTGCAAACAGACTTGCAACAAAGGACAGGGTGAATGAAACTGTACAATCTTAGCATTTTTAATCACTGAGCCTCACTGCGACTAAATTAAACACAAATTAGGGAGATGATTATCATGCACGCTGCAGATATCATTCTAAATAAATTAAATGGGATGTTGTCTTTTAATGGGTTGCTTTGATTAATTTGTTGTTTAACACAGACTTAAAATTTAAATTTGTAGTACTGCATTAATGGCAAAACTATTATTAAATAAAGAGCTTCAAACTTGAAATGTTGCAGAAAAGGTCAAATGCTTTATAAAAGTAAGAAAGTGAGTAAACAGGATTTTGTCCTATGGTAGATTAATTACCCTTACAACTTTATAACACAATATATAGAGATAAAATACTGAACCTGAACATGTCAAATTCCCCATCTGTCCCTAATCCTAATACGCACTTGCTGTAGTACTTACAACTATTAAAAAGTTGCACTAAAAAGCTCAAAGCAAACCTGGAAATTCTTTACATAAAAATTATGCTCTTCCAATTCCAAATCCCTATTTAGCACAGACCAACTGTATGCGTAAATATCAATTTAGAAAAATAAAGATTGCTGTATGATGATGTTCATCAGTAAATTAACTTTGCCTGATTATTAACAACTGTGACAGCATCCTATACTCCAGGTGGAGAACAGCAGTGTTCTCTCAGTCCTGATCCATGCTGCCAGGGTAGACACAGGCTTGCTGTGACCTTCACCAGGATAAGTGGCTTTCTAATAATAAATGAATGATAAGTAATAAAATAGCTTCATTTGCAGTGAAGGTATGTAGAATAGGGTAAAGAATCATCCCGAGGAGCAAGGTTATGCTATAATAACAAAACAGGTTAAAGTAAAAACTCATTTTTAAGCCATTATTTACATTTGGCTCTTTGGCAGATGATCTGCGGTCCATTGTCATTGTTCACTGAAAATCTTCCATTCCTATTTTTTGAAGGCCAGATTCAGAGTTCACAACCATTCTTATGGTGGGACTTTAAAGTTCTAACAGGCCAAAAAAGGTTAATAATGATATTAAGAAAATGCACCTGTATAGCGTTTTTACTTCAAATAATTCCAAAACACCTGACAAAAAAACTGAGGCCCACCCTATTGAGTAACCTTGCTTAACTCCTGAGAGCTCACTAAAGCAGGCTACAGGCTGGAAATATACAAAATGACAACTCTAGACACCTGTATACACATATACTGTATATTAGGCCAATCTAAGACTATAACTGAAAGGGCATTATAATAAACCAAAATGCTGAGGGAATAAGCAACTAAGGGCAAGTGAACACAATGTAAAAGTTAAATGTGTTTTGATATTAGAATTTGACATGTGGAAATTTGTATTCTGCATGACTTACCATAAGGGATGGTCTACACAAGAACTTAATTCATCACTAAAGACTTACCGAGTCTGATTATAACATTAAAATTGCAAACTTAGTGCTACTTCGTTCCTGAAATTGTGTTATACAAAGAAATCTTTATTCTATGCTTTATAGATATAGTACAAACAAAAAGTAAATTAGGTACTTTGTTCTGACCAATTTCTATTCCTGAAGCTCCCTCCAAAAAGTATAATGAGCAAAGAGCCTATATAGTGCCAGTATGCTTTCATTTAAACGAGATGAGAAAATCAAAATAGCTGTCATTTAGAAGACATACATTTTTGCACATCTGGTTCTTTCAACAGACTTTCCTAGACTCCTGATGGCTTATTTAAAGATATTTTCAGCATGTTCTGAAAATATGCACCCTTTTGCATGTCAATTTGTTAAAGAATTTTGTGGTCTCCAATTTTCATTTTTAACTTCATTCCAGGGAAAATTGACAAGCTTTATTTTTTGGCATTACTGATAAACATCCTTGCGTGAGATTTCAAAAGGCATTAAGCAAAGCATTTTTAAACCTACATTACACTGCCCACAGTGCATCCCACAAAGAATGGCTTATTATATAGGTGGGATATCTAATTCATAAAAATAGTTATATTTATAACTGTTTCTCATAAATGGAAAGCCACCCACACCAACACGGTTTCCTTGGAAACAAGGTTAAAATGTTAAAAGCATCTATTCAACACATTGGATGCAACTGGACTGGAGTCACTAAAGCAGCGTTTCAGAAAGGGCTAAATGCTTTTTATGTCCATTCATTTAAAAAGCTTTACAATTTCATCCATTATAAACGAACAACTGACAAGAGATCTATGCTTGCTCTTCTGAGGTGAATAAAGGACTACATTGTGTTGTGCTAGAATTCATTAATTTAAAATTCAGTACCTGTATATGTATGTTTTAAAGATAAACGACAATCTTTTAAGATGTTCTTTTTAGAAAATGTTAACATCTAGGCCTATATGACATTTTGATAGGGCACAAGCTATAACAGTGCAGTCTGATACTTCTCTTCAACTACATAATCTGTTGAAATAACCAGTTTTCCCAAACTGTGTGATCTCCCATTTTTATACTTGCTGTATTGTTTCAAACTTAAAGACATATTTAAAAGAAAATTACTCCTAGTTGGAGATGTCACATTAAAAATGGCATGTAGTTTCCAATTGAATTTTTTTTTTGTAAACTTAACTTCATAACACATTGTATGTATAAGGGTGATAGCTAGTAGATTAATTATTAATGAATTGCTTTGGTTTACTTTTTCAAGTTCTAGACAGTCGCTGGACACTATTTAATCATGTTAATGGTTGGGACAATTTAAAAGCTTTGGTTGTGGTTTAAGTTACAGATTCAAATATACTCCAAGATCACCAGGGTTTGCCACTGACATCATATGTCAAAAACCTGGCACTGTTTTGAAATTCATTTATTTGGAATTTAAATAAACCAGCATAAAGAATGGTGATTCTTTACTATATCTATTTGGGGTTTATGAACATGTTATTAAAACTTGCGTTGGAACAATGTTTATTACTAAACTTCAACAGTTGGTGAAATAAGACCCTCAGTTCTATAGGAACATATAAAAATACTGTGCTGTAGTTCCATGTTTCACATGCAAACCCAACAGCACCATCTAGCACATTTTTGTTTGAATAACAATGAAAAGACTGAAACTATACAAACTGTTTCATACAGCAGTCAGTACGTGAGCCCATTCCTGAACATGGTATAAACATCTCCAGAAATATACCTGTAAAACCTGCAGGACTTTCAGCCACAAGAATAGAAGCTGATAACTCTATTCTAAACACTAATATAAAAAAAAACATACGGATAAAGTAATGCAAGATTACAACCTCCTGTGCATATTACCACATTTTATCTTAATTGGAAAACTGAAGAAAACCAAAAAAGTCACAGGAAAAAACACTTTATACACAGTAATAATTATAATGTAAGTTTTAGTAAGAAGATCATAAAATCTAATTTTTAATTATGGTTTGCTTAGCCTTACATTGCTTACATGGACTAGGAATAGTGAAAAAATACAATCTTGAGAAAACTCTTTTCCATCAGTCTGGTGAGAGGACTGAAGTGAATGTGTAACTTTCAAAATCCAACAAAATACCTGCTTTGCATCGATGGGACCAGCTGGAGACTCCAATTCTATAGTGACAGGACCATCATTTTGAATATGTACTTGCATGTAGGCTCCAAACTTTCCATCTAAGAAAGAACACAACTCTGTCAGATGGTATGTAGCATGTGTGGCATAATTGCAAACATTTTTACTCTTCTTTATCTACAAAGCCCTCCCTCTATACTGCAGTATTATACACACGGTCAACTGTCCCATTTAGCCCTCAGTATTACAGCATCATGGCTTCTAAAGCAGCAGGCGATGACATGATCCCTTGTGATTTAAACTGCTTTTTACTGTCCACTTCACAAAGTGTGCAATATATTGTAGCACAAAGCAGAATGCAGCATCATCAGTTTTGAGAAAGAACTAAAAAGACTAATTACACAGTCTCCCCATAGGTCACTCCTGGATGCACTTGGTTTCCTATTCCTCTTACAGTCTAACCTGTTTTCATGAGAGCACATCTTTCATCGACACTGTGTGTCCCAAAAGTAGAAAAATGATGATCATCAGCTTGAAATTAAAGGCTTCATCCACAACTTAGTGCAGTGGATATAACAGCCTTCCTTATATAACACACAATTAATATAATATAAATCCTTTTGCTTTTCATTCCACCAGAGGTCAGAGGATGTGAAGGGTTTTTCATTATAAAAAGATGACAGAACCTTTTTTTAAATTAACAACTTGTGAATTTCTCATTAATTTTTAATATTAAGGTACATCCCTATGCCTCACACTGTGACCCCTGGAGCAAGCTTCTGTGCATCTGAAAAATGTTTTTTTTAAAAACTATTGTTCAACTCACTTTTACAGAACTATAGTGGTAAAATTCCAATTTGTCTCCAATGCCACTGGAAGCTTATTTTTGAATGGTAATCTCTTCATTTTAATTAAGAAACCACAATTATTTTTCTTCTTATATACACAGGCAATTTGGAATTGCCAGCTGTGTTGTTACGTTGGTTCACAGTAACACTTGTAATGCCTGTAACCAAACAAGTGCAATGTAAAAGTTCAGACAGGCTCCTCTCACCCTCCTGCAAATCAAGCTATGCATCTTCTGACATACTACACAGCAAGGTACCTACAGTATGTTCTGTGCTGAATGGGGGACAGATACAAAGCTTATTATTTCAATAAAAGCACACAGAGCCCTGGCTAGCTAATCTCAGCACTGTTCCAAACATGCACCATTACTTGGGGAATGCCAATTATTATTCAACAAGAGATGTGCCTCAGGTTCGAACTTGTGGTGTCTGGATTGCTGAGCCTAAGCTATGCTCGGAGCAGGAGTCTTCGGTAGATGCACGGATACCTCCCTTACACCATAAAAATGAACACCTGCCAGAAATTCTTCTGCAGTCCCTTGTAGAATATCGTACCTTTGATTAATTCCGGCTTGTAGGCTTTTCTCATGTGTTCCAAGAGGTCGTTGTAGAAAGGCTGTGACTGCTCAGCAGGCATGGCCGAGTGATAGTCGGGCTTGTTTCCCTTGAGGATACACTGCAGTGTGAATTGGCTGACACACAGCACCTCATATTGTTTATCCATCACACTCTTACTCCAGTGCTTCCCATTCTCGTCCTCAAACAGCCGCAAGTTCAGAATCTTACGGACCCTGGAAGAAAAGTGCAGTTTCTTTAAGAGAGCATGGCAGAAAAATTTGGCGCTATTGGGTGTCCTTGGGTCCAAATGTTACTCTAAAAGTGGGAGAAAGTGACCTACTTACATGTACTCCACATCCTTTTGCGTGTCCTCTACCGATATCCCCAGTAGTACACAAATGCCTTTCCCTATGGCGCTTATTTGTTCCTCTCCAACTACAAAAACAAAAAAAAATAATTTGTAGAAACGTGATTCAACAGCACTTCATTGTTTAAATTACTGTAATGTTTAAGATAGTGCTGTCATTACACCTCGTCATACTATACCGTAAATATAATTTTTCAGCTTTCTAATGTAGTAGAAAGTTTGTGCAGGTACTTTACAAAAACAGGGTATCATAAGAAACTGTTTGTTCAAAGGTTTGTATATATTTCTTTCTATTATTAGAAAACAGGGTGTTGTCTGGTAAACTCATTCTCAAAACAAAAAGTAACTGACTTTTTGTCGATAATATGTAACACCTGTTTGATTATTACAGTGTGTCAAGGTCTTTCATTACGCTTCTGTCTATTGTTATCCAATGAAAGCCCATCAATGAGATCAAAACAACGCATGAACGTAAATATACTCTATTGCCTGAAATAAGTGCATTTTTACAATCAACTTTAAGCAACAGCAACTGTATTTGTTTCGGGCCTTATTAATGCTACCACGATAGGTGCCTGACAAAGGCATTCAGTTCCTCTCTTTTCTGCTTCATTTCCGTATGTAATACTGCTTGAAAAGTGCATTGCACCAAGGCCTGAACAGCTGTAGTCGCCCAAATAAAAACAGTAGAAGAGTCGGAACCACTGAGCAACAAGCTGCGTCAATACCGCCCACCTCCATGTAAAGAAGGAAGCAGAGTAACCGGCTTTTCCAATGAAACCCAGCAGAAGTCTTCAACTCAATACGCGTGCTTATCCTTGCGCTCATCTGTCCGGCGTATACGATCTGGTCTTTTGGCGCAGAGCAAACTGAACTGAAATGTGATTGGCTTTTAAAAACAATGCATCTTAAAAACATACACATACAAACTCTTTCAATTAAGCTCTATTATTAGAGCAAACAACTGCACTAGCCAATACACGGCCTGCAATGCCAATCCACCGGATAATGAAAATGTACACACCAGGAATCCAAGTGTATATGTATATAAAACACGCCAGGAAAATTCTAAAAGTTTGTTTACTAACCTGTCACGCTGGCTTTTGAAACCCTCTGAACGATCGCTTTCATGATTGTATTCCCCCACTGCGATGTAGCCTCTAGGTTGAAACCGCGTTTCAGTTTACAAAGGCTCCCACGACACTGAATAGAGCGCAATCTTACCGGCTAGCGCCCTCTGTCAAACCCTGGGTGGTATTACAGCACACATTCCTGCAAAATGAAATTCTAAGACAGTTCTTTGTATAATAAAGCAACACTTTAATTATTGTTGTTGTAGTTCTTGCTGAATGCACCATGGACAATTTTAATGCGTGGTAATATTTGGCTTTCTTGTTATGGAAGAATTAATAGGCTCTTGACATTAACTCAACTTTAAGTATCCCCAAACAAGACATTAGCTGATGTGCTCAGATATTATTTATGACTAAAATAACATGAATGTTGTGAATTTTGTTGCATATCTTATATTTTTGTCACTCTCTGGGGACTGTCAAATCCATTTGTGACCAGCTGTTGCTATCACAAATTACAAATGCAAATAATAAGTATTAGTTATAATACTTCCTTTTCATTTCTGAATTCATCCAAGAGCATCCTAGTTCTCTTTATCAAAATGAATGGACTTAATTTGTTTGTTCACTACTGGAGCACAGCATCCACTTGGGTGGGCAGGACACACTCTGGACAGGACACTCCAACAGAGGGCACACACTGACACAAACACACACACACACTCTCACACCAGGGCCAGTCATCCCAGAAACCAATTAACCTACAAACATAACACATATAGAGTCAAATTTTTGTAGTTTCAGGTTTTGAAAAGTACTTATAAACTTGAAGCAATTCACATATAGGGGAAATCTACTTCAACCATCACTGATGTGCAGCACACGTGCACAGAAGCCGTTATGTGGGGGTAGCACCACAGCAAGTAGAAAAGTAATAAATTGCTTCACCCATTGAATCAAGGAAGAACTTTAGGTAGGTTGGATTGTAAAAGTGCACACCGTTGCATAGTCAAGAAACTTTCTTTATTTTTCAGAAACGCACCATGGGAGCTCAGTTTAAAATAGTATCCAAACGATATAAAATTACAAAGACAAATTGTTTCCTGCACTACAAAGGGTGCTCCTTTATTTCAATACTTTTGTTTTGCTCATTAAAGAAGTTTTCAGTTACATTAAGATTAGTTCATTACTCAAGCGTTATCTGAAGCACTAGAGGTCATATAAGCACATCCCTGTAATACATTTACAATAATCCCTTTATACATCATTGTCACATTCAAAGACTTGTTAAACAAAACTGGAAGGAACTGGATGTGCATTTTTGCCAGGCACGAAAGTTTTACTTAGCACACGTTCACACCTGTGAAAAGTGCATCTTTCACATCATCAGGAGTTAAATTACTGTCCATCTTTACTTCTGGCAGACAAACGTCATTCATTTTCATAACAGGTTCCATTCCATGTATAATCAGGTTCAAGCATTTTCAGTTTTCTCCGCATTCTCCATCTTCAACCCGTGGAACCAAACTTCATTGTGCCTGTTGAAGAGCCTGAATGGAGAATCATAACCAGCTGCTACATAGCTGACAGGATCATAGGATATGCCAGCTGCCTTCAGGTCAGCCTCGAGCGCTTGGGCGTTTTCAGTCCAATCTGACTCCAAGGCAAATCCACCAAAAGATCTGTGGAAAGGGCAAAACAGATTTACAGTTACACTTTCAACGTTATCTTGCTCTGTACTTTTCTTTTCATCTAATAGCAACTATAGCCGACTTACCGAACATACATAGTGCTGCCAGTCAAATTTAACTCATGAATTGTAAGGTCATTTGGTTTTGGCGGAATGCTTTTTGCAGGGACGAAGAAGGATACAGAGATGTTCTTCGGATTCCCGTCGATGGTAGAGGGATGCACCACAACAGCAACCGGGGCAGTCATAGGAATCTTTATCCCTGAAAAAGTCAAACATTTGATTTCAGGTCATCTGTGGGGAAAAACTTGCAGATGTATCAATTTGTATTCAGAGTTAAGGGCCAGAGCATCCTGAAACCAGGGCTATACTGGTTATATTTTTAATCCTGCTTGCATTGTGTCAGGTTCAAGCATTGCAAGGGCTTTCAACCTGTAAAAAGTCTGAATGGAGCTGCAGAAAAAAGCTTTTTTAATCGAAATATTTTTTCCCCTTACCGGCTTCATTGTTTCCACCTATGTAATAGAAGAGGCGCATGAAACCTTTGTTAACAGCGCTCTTGTAATTTCCTTCTACGTCTGTCGTCATCCATCTGCTGGCATTATAGTATCGCTCTTCAAAGGTCTGTTGAAATGCACAGCAAACCCGACTTCACATTAGAGCTGTTCACATTCATATTTAAAAACAGGAAAAAATGTATTGATTAGCAATTCCGAGTAGGTGCAGCCTACACTACACTATTTTGCGCCCTTACTACGAGTAACTTGGTCACACATTTCATTGCAACCCGCACATATTACCCAAAGTACGTAAATAGAAGTGCAGAAAAATTGCAACAGTTGTTATTTCTTTAAATAATTTATCGTATGACTCTTTGTTCGTAGAGATACTAAAACGGATCTGGATTTTAAAACTGAAAGATATTAACATATTCAACCATTACTGAGTTGAAAATCAGTGATCAGCCGGTGTGCAGTATGCAAGCAATGTTGGTCAACTGTTCACTATAATTCCAACCCGAAATTTCTTTTCAGGACAAATCAACAACAACATTACATGACCAGATCATTGGAAAGAATAAACATACAGTACATACGTATTATACATTTACTATGTACGATGATTAATCGCGTATTGTAGTTCAGAAAAAGCATAATGCTGAATTTACACGTTTTTTTCCAATTTATAGTTTATCATTCCATCCCGTTTCAATGTCCCGTCTACAGAAGTAAGTGTACTTAATTGCTATATAACAGCACAGAGGTTTTTAAAAGAACTGCAGGATCTTTAAAATACAGAAGACCTGCGTCAATCTCCAGCGGAACGTGATACGCTCAAACGAAAAAAACAAGTTACTATTTCCTGAACGATAAACAACAAATTACCTCATGCTTCTTCACCAAAGTGTATTCTGGACAGTCCAGTTTATGACAGAACCAGGGAGAAGACCCATGAGTTTCTTTATCTTCGTTATATCCAGAAACTAAAACTCCGAAAAGAGCGAGGAGCGCCACACTTAAGTTCTTCATTGCGATTCTCTCTCCCAAGCCGCTTGAGACTTCAGCGTCGCTGGTGCTGCAGAATTTATCTCCTCCGGAGCAGCACTAGGCGTCATCAGGTAGCGCTTCTGCAGCAATGCAAGGCTTCCAGTTTTTTTTTCAGCTGGGTTACACAATGTGCCCATGTTGGCCAACCAGTTATTCCACACGAATAATGAGGGTTTATTCCAGAAACAGGCGTCACATTTCAATATTTAAATAAAAAAGAAGCGTGTCTGCGGTAGAGATGTTTTTTTACGCTTTGTATTGGTCAAAATGTTACTGTGCACCGAGTGTGTTCTCTGCCAAAAAAAAAAGCTGTTTTATAACTTTAGCAAACCCAACCCATGGAGATTATAAAACAAAGTAGCGGTAACTTTATGTAAACGTTTTCCGCGTTATTATACAATCTCGAAAACACGTGATTGCATAATACAGAAAACGGAAATACAGAATAAATATTTTTTTAGAATAAATATATTTCCTGAGCATAAGTGCATTAGTGCATTTTTTAAAAGACTGAAATTTTTAAAGAAACAGCCTCCTCTTGATCAGCTGCGTTAGATAAAGGCGATATGTTTCCGATTCAACATCGTCACTGCTAACTGCTAACACTCGATTTTTCCAATATATGTTTTGAAGACAGGTGGGTGAGTGTAACCAGGCTACAGAGGTGAAGTGAGCATCAGTCCTGTTTTTCAGCTAAAGTTAATGCAGCATATAGCAGCATGCGAGGAAGAAAAAGTTTTCTCTCCTTTTTTTTCTCTGTCCATTTCCCCTGGCAAAGCTTTCTCTTTATAGCCAGACATGTCTGAATCTCAAGAACATATTGTTACCAAAAGAAGCATTTTAAACATAAGTAACATTTTACAGATGTGAGGTCGGAAGTGGAAACCAACTTAGGTTTTTTGGAAATTCACATTTCTAATAATGACCTAACCTGGCCTGTGAACACGAACATTATCTTGAAAGCTCAGCAGCGCCTCTATTTCCTGAGGTGCCTCAAGCGATGGGGGATGCCAGTACCTGTGTTGGTGAACTTCTACCACTGCACCACCAAGAGTGTCCTCACCAACGGGATCACGGTGTGGTACGGCAACACCTCTTCTCGAGACAGAAAGGCACTGCAGAGAATGGTGAATGTAGCTCAGAAGATCATCGGCTGTGGTCTCACAGAGATTAAACAGCTCTATGAGGCCCGCTGCCATGGTAGAATTCTGCCATCACAGAGGACTGTTACCACCCCGGGCATGAGCTCTTCACCCCACTGCCCTCAGGCAAGAGATACAAAAGCATACGGACACTTACCACTAGATTCTTCCATAGCTTCTACCCACAAGCAGTGCGATTGGCAAACACATTTGGCCATGCCCCTTGGACCACAACTACACCATCAACCTCATTGTAATTTTATTTATTGCACATCTGCAGTCATTGTTTACATGTCTGCATTGTTTACATTCAAACTGTTTACTTGTACATTGGTCTACTGTTTGTCTGTATATTGTCTTGATGCACTGTCTTGCACTTTGTGTTTTACACTTTTCTTAACAATCAAGACTTTCTGCAAGAACTCCATTGTACCAGTACATGTACCATTTACATATGGCAATTTGTAAAGTTCATGTTCAAGGTCATCAGTGCTTTCAGTCCAGGCATAAGGTTACAAGTATAATTGCAATAATGTTATCATGGTGTTTAAACTAGAACAGATTATCATGGTGTTATATAAAATATATTTAAGAAAGAATACTTCACTTTCTATTCAGTTCAGAATAGCATTGTGGACAATTTTGTATTTTGTTATTTACTTGTATTTCTTCCTACTCATCTTTACTAAGCCAGTGCTCAGAAGATATCATTTGATTTTCTTGCTGTATTATTTCCTTATTAAATCAAGTGATAGTTATACAGTTACTTTCTCAGACCTCAAAGAAAAGAACATCTTGTTTTGATACAATAATTCCACGTGCTAAACTTTGGATTTTACCAAATGCCAGGGGTTGTAAAATACCCACCACGTTTCTTTCCATCCATGGAGTTTGTTCAGGTCTTCCTCCTTCCTGTTTTTGAACTCAGATTTCAGGTATAAGTCATCTTGGAAGAATGCAGGTGCTTTTTAAAGCCGATACACAAATGTTGTGCAATGATGGTTAAAATCCTATAATTGCCACCTTTCTAAGTATATTAACAAAAACACAAATCCTCCTGCTTATCAAATACAACTGCTGTCAAATACACAACTTCCTTTTCAGGTTTGTGAGAAGGCTTAAAACAATTTTATTAATTTATACGTTGATTTTCTCTGTCCACAAAAGTTATATTCCTTATTAAAGTATTTTTAGGATCAAATAATTATCTGCTTAAAGTGACCATCCGTTTTCTGCAAGATTACTTCAAATGACGAATACCTAACACAATATATACAAAAGCCAACAAATCTTTACTTTTAACATCAGTTTTCTTTAGAAAATTGGCAAAATGTACAGAGAAATATTTTTAAGTTAATTCTTTAAATGTCCATGTCTCTTGAGAACAATAGTCTCTTGACTGGGAGATACGCATCATCACTTTCCAGATGCGCGTGCTCCTTCCTCATCTCCCATGTTATTGCTGAAGGACTTCAGATAGTTGGAAATCCTGACTGAATAGGGTGTGAAGTTTTCCTTATAAATAATCGTAGATGTGAAGCGTGGTTTGTTCATTTCCACCTCATCCTGGTTTGTTTCAGGAATATCTAAACAAATAAATGATATATTAAAGCAGTGGTAATAAACACATTCTAGTTCTCAGTGCAGCAATTTCTATACTTACATGTATTGCAACACATAACAGTGCTCAACAATTACAATACAAATACAGCTTCAATGGTTTGAATGTGTGCAGTTTACTGGACACGGCAGTAGGGAATGGCCAAGTAGCGTGAAGCTGCCTACAAACCCCAGCAACATTTGCAAAGACACTTATCTGACAAAACAATGGTTATGAACTATTATCTGTGGGTCTGTAGAATAGATCTGAGGTATTTTTGTCTGGAATTAGACTTTTTCCCCGTTTAGCCGTGCACAGCACTGTGTAAATTTGCACAGAGGAAGTGATATAAAAATACCAAAAAGATCGCAAGATGGCAAAAAATGAAGAACGACAATTTCCTATTATCTGTGGGTCTCTTTATCACATTCCACCTAGTTTTGAGGATGTACAAACTGTTGTTGTGCTATAAATGTGACTTACCTTGTCCAGGATTTTTTTTTTGAGGCAGGTATAAGGGGACCTTTATTTTTAAAAGGTGTTGCCAAGCTGGCGTTGCTAAATCATTTAGTAAATGTAACTAGCATCACGCTACTAATAGGCCTTTAAGGAGTTTTGCACACCCATCAGTTCCTGCGACTCCAGCATAGTTCTTTGATAGATACAGTGCTAAGTGGTACAGTTATACTCACATTTTGAAGGCACATCACAACTAACATTAGAATAAAGAAAAAGTTGCATATTTGTCCGCTCATGAATGGTTATAGCATACTTATTGATGGTATAGAAAATCGTATTTTATGCATAGAAACGACGTGCTGCGTGAGGTCCAGCATAACTATTTAAAACAGAGCTTCAGCAGCCCCGCTTCAGTTGCGCACTTCGGCTGACCAGCGCTTTTCTCCAGTTACTGGAGACCAGCAGTTCGCCGCTTTTATCAGTTTCGTCGCCACCGGATGACAAACGGATAAAATCTATTAATTTTACACTACGCCACATCATAACTTAACGAATTCAGCAATTTCTGAAATCAAGAAACACAAGACGTACCACTGGCGCTTTCCTGTTCGTCCTTCTTGTCCCACTTAGCCCGCAGCTGGTAATAGCCGAGCGTTCCGAACATGGTCCAAGTGCCTAACGCATACAAAAATGACATTCGGGTATTCCACTTGGCAATATCTTTGAGATTCATTTTAGTTTTGAAAGTGTGCTCAGATTGCTCAATGGCCACCCTTTGCATATGTAGTACAAGGGCAGAAGGCTTAGCTTCACGCTACTTTGGTAGTTGAAGGACTTTTATTTTGATTGAATTTCGGTTATTTACACATACTACCGGATCATTCGCGTCGCTTGATGTCGCTAGCTTAAATGCAAGCTTGCCTGGTGTTTATATAAAAAAATATATATTTAAAAAAGCTTGCTTCAAGGACGCCGCCATATTGACAAGAAAATCCTTTCTGATTGGACACGTCTTTATGGTCCTTTGTGGTGACGTCACACAGGTTGCGTTCACGTCACGCAAATCTACGTAAATCTAGCAGAATGATTTATTTGTAAAAAAAAGAATGATTTATTTGTCGAGTTGAAATGAAATTTTTGGTGCATTTGTTAGGTGTAGGTTTGTGAAGCTGTTTTGGACCGACTTGCAGAGTTTTGTTAGCAGGCAGTTAAAGGTGCTTTTTAGATTTAAGGATTTTGATATTTTATTGTACTGTTTAATAGAAAATTTGGGGAATTAGCATTTATAGTAAATTAGAAATTCTGGGTAAATTTCACATTCATAAATAAAAATCGTCTAATAATACTCTCCTTTTTAGCACTTTTGAGGTGGAGTTGAAACACTTTAAATGCTATAAAAAACTGAAAAATGCTAAAGCAAGGAAAACATTTGATATATGTAAAAAAAAAAATTTTGATCACATACTTTACTTCATTACCTCTGGCAGTTAATTGTTTTGTTTTCTGTTTGTTTTTTTTCCTCTTGTACCCGGTTCTGATCCTCTGTTTGTATTGGTAAATTCTTTATACGTGTAATAAAAAATGTAAAAACTTTTTTACGTACATCTGTGAGAAACCTGGTTTGGATTCTTCAGTTTAGCTGTCCAAGTGCATATTTTTTAGTTTAAGTTTTTTTCCACTTTTATGAAACATAATAAAATTTTGACGACATAGTTGTCGTGTTGTATATCAAATAATACAACTAAAGGAGACAACCTATCCAAAAGTACAAGTGATGAAAAAAATCATAGAAGTGAACCAAAACAATACGCCGCCAGACGGAATTACAAATCACAACACCATAAATTAACATTTTACATACATCGTTTCGTGAATATATCTACCCATTATTACTGACTGGTTAAGTGTTCTTTTTCCACATTACACATTGCAAAGTATAACGTATTAAACTCCTTAGATCTAACGTGCTTTTAAATGCTTAACGATACATTTTTGAATGTCTTTCCTAAAAAGTAAAGTAAAAAAAAAGTGCAAATTTATTTTCTAGCCTTACACAACACGCATAAATCGTCATGTTCATGTTTCACTCTATAATGTTCTAGTTTAAACACGATAAAACGATTCTAAAAGTTGTTCCTTTAACCTTGGTCTTGGTTGTAAGGCAGTATGTCAGTTAATGCAAACTAATTTCAATTCATATTTTCAAATACTGTTTTCCAGAAGGATATACGTGGAGAAATTAAGCAAACTCAAGCAAATTCTACAAACAAAAAGAGCAATTATGTCGCTCTGAATCTGCTACTTCTGATGAAAGATCCACAAATGTAAGTATTAACGGCCTATAAAATGCTTATAAAATATAAAATGCAACGTTCTATAAGAAAATAAAACTGCCGTATTATTACTAGGTCACGTTTATATTCCGTTTTGTGCAGCATGAACAGATAACCGTTTGTTGCCGACCATACTTCCCTTTCTTTTGGAAACGATAGCTCAGCAATCTGTTCGCAGACCATGATCCAGGAACTTTCATTCCAAGATTATGAAGGAAGATTAGCAAAACACTGCTCAATGTTGAAAAAAATGTCGATTGTGCATATTTAAAAAAAAACCGAGTCAGCGAAACCAATGCGGAAGAACGTGTCATCTCAGTCTTTGACGGGAAAACTGTGCAACATACCAGTCTTATATAAAGAGAAAACAATGACTTCACACATTTCTTCTGTTTTATTGTGCATGGAAAATGCCATTGGTAGATTCTAATGTATCATTATTTGTTTACTATAAATGAAGCTTTTTGCCCAAACAATACAATGACACTCCTTTCCGTTTTTATTTGCATTTTATCTGTTCTAATATGGAAGCAAAGAACTAAAACAAGTCCAGAGAAAGATGTTTTTTACAATATAGACAATTGAAATATTCACAAACCCACAAGTGGAATACAATTACTGCAAGATCTTCACATTGTGCAAAGCAGAAATTAACACTTACTTTCCTAAACCTTACATTATGTTGCATGTCTCTTGTCATCGAACAATGAGCAAGTCATCTACCTTTTCAAAACCAGAGGGAAAACGTTCTATAATGACAATGGTTTCACAACGATGGTCTCAAGAGGACACTTTTTAAGAACTTGCTATTCTTAAAAGCATTTTATATAATACCTTAATTTGCAGAAATATACAGAAAGGTTTCTGTAACAATTAGTATAGTACAGTTAAGCTTACTATATCTAAACCAATTAATCTTCACTAATTTCCTTAAGGTGAAAAAGAAAGGAATTATAAAAAGGTCTGAAGAATGCAAAAAGATGGTTGACCCTTTTCACATTTCTAGAACTGTCGTTTTTTTCATGCCATAAGTTATTTGTTACAAAAATAAAACCATTTCAGTGTCTTAATTTGAAATGTCAGTAGGTCCCACAAAAAAAGCCCTTCAGCAGATTATGGCAATCACGAGGCACTAGAAACAGCCAGTTTCTTCAAATGATCCATGAACACCTGTAAACTGACATCATCTGTTAGGATGGGCGCTCCGGATTCCTACAAAACACAAAAACCAGAATATGAATTTGGTTCCACTGTAGATATAATTAACACTCGTCACAAAATACATAAGGTTTCCATTTACCGAAATATTTTCTCTTAAATCAAATAATGTAGATCAATTAAACAAAACAATACTACATTTCCAAAACTCATTTAGTAAAACCTTTTCTCCTGTGCATTTCTGAGGAATGTGACCATTCACTGTTTTGAAATGAACTATGAACTACTCACCTGTCCCCACGCATAAAGGTTGTTATGAGTCTGTGATGGGTTCACTTTTGACAGGAGAAATCGAGCCTACATACAGAGCCAAAAAAGCATGATTAGGTATACATATAATTAAGCTAATGAAAATTATTTAAAAAATACAATTTCTATTATAATATTAAGAAACAAACTGAAATCTTAATGATAAACATGCACATCTACTCAGGAGTGTGCAATCATTTTGGAGTTTTAGTTGAATCTCCGGTGTCATGCCTCACATTCAGTAGGCAAAAATGCATACCTGGCTGCCACCATGCTCTGTGTCAACGTAACGAGGCATTGGGAACCGGGTTTGCAGGATTTCTTGGGCATCATCTAAAGGAGCCTGAAGCAGCTGCTTAAAGTTTTCATATTCTGGCATCTCTTGGTAGCCAGCTTTGCGCCACTGTGCGATGGTCTGTCAACATGAATAAGACCAAAAAAACTTAGAAGTCTTGTTGAGAAAACATTTGAGGTTTCTTTAGTTCAGACTATCAAATACGCACACGTATTTAGCTACCACCCCCATTCACTATGTGTAAAACCATTACATTCAAAATGCATTACCTCTCCATGGTAGATCACAAGCTGGAAGAATGTGTCCATTAGTAGAATTCTATCTGGTAGAATGCTGCTGCTATCCAGAAGCACTGGCTAAAAGACAAATTTGCAACAACACATGAGAGATAGTCTCATTCATTCCAATGTACATGGCTGTTTGTCTTCAGTTAGTGATATTCTAACAAATACACACATTTTAACAAACCTGTCATTTGAGACAAGAAACAAATACATACTCCACATACCAGAAATAATTACAGATCCAAAAACTCACCTCAGGAGGTCCATAAAAGGAGTAGGAATACAAAATAGGCTGGATCATGATCAGTGACTGCGTCAGGTCCTGTCTTACAAAATGGTGGCGGTAGTAAGATGATTCATCTGGGCTGTTATTAAACACCTGAAGGAATGGTGATCTCCGCAAATGGAACATGAACTAGAAACAAAATGGAAACTAACGGTTAGAAGTTGTTGGAAACATTAATAGTTTGATCATTTCTACATGGAATTCTACAAAGGTACATAGAAAACCTCTTAATGCCAACTGCAATACTACTGGAACTATAAAATACAGACATTTTATAAGGTATGGTTCACACAATGTCAAAATTAAAACGTGCCATAAAATAAAATAAAATAAAATAAAATAAAAAATAAAATAACCTCAAAATATAGCTTTAATATTCAACAGTCATATCCTTACCTGTGGGTAGAGGGAAAATGACTCCGACAACCGGAAAGAATTAGGGTCATCTTTATTGAACTGTCCAAACTTCTGACACTGCAAGAAAAGGCAATATAGATTTATGAATAAAATGTGAAAGTAAATTTCACCGTCTATTTGCTCATGTTTGAGAACAAATTTTATAATAGACAACCAGAAATGGTTCAATTTAGATTGAAATGTAAACAGACTAATACTTACTAGCCTTATTAACTGCCTGTCAAGCCATCTGAGGACATCAGGTCCCTCTTCAGATTCAGCTCTGAATACACCTAGTCGTGCCATCAACACAGCTGATGCCTCCTGGTCAAATGATGCCTCTATGTGCTGAAGCTGGGATTGTGCATCTGCCCAGCTAGATAAAGGAAACCAGCCAAATTAGGATATATGAGTATTTAGATTGGTAAGGACACTTTTGGCAGATGTAAGGTTTTTCACACTAAATTAACGGAGGTTTTAAAGCTTTTTGATTACAAATGCTCCTTGAGTTAAAAAGTAGAAGCACTAAAATTTTCAGATCAATAAAGAGCCATTTAAACATAGAATGAACTTTGAACATTGTCTCAGGCCTAGTGAAGGCTAAACATAGCTCAGGAAATGAACAGTAATTGTCAGCTTCAGTGGGAGGCTTATAAGGTTTATTGCCTGTCATTTCAAACCATTAACCTTTCCCCAAAGATTAAAATGCATTTTAATCACATCTCAATGTCACATCCCAATGGCTTTGCAAAAGGCAATTAAAAACTGCAATGTATGCAACCATCCCTTAAATTATATGGGACAAACTTGATAACTTTAATTATAACAAACCTTTAGAAAGTCTGTGTTAAATAGTTTTCTTTGTAAGCTTTCAACAAGTCTTTAAAACGGTAAATGTTTACCATTTCACATAAACTTACTTTCTAGCAACTGTAGTAACTCTGATTCGTCGTTGTGTGCTGGAATGCTGGTACTGTGTGACAAACTGAATAGCTCCTCTTCCTCCTTGAGGTATTGGTGCATTATGCTATAAAGTGACACACAAAACCATTAGTCAGACAACTGCAACCCAATCTCACATACATCTGAGAGGTCTTCATTTCTTTGTGCTCTTTGTATTCTATAAGCAAATTTTCCTTTCCTGTGACAGGAACATTAAACCTCAGCATCAAAAGCCTTATAACATTATACATGGAAATCAGAATCAATACCTGATTAACAACTTCAAAATACATTGCAAGTGTTGTGGATGGGTTAAGACTGCACACCTTCCACTGGCTTGTACCGGCCACTCCCATTTCCTGACAAAAGTGAACAAGAGAGCATTTTAGGACACGAGCTTTAACATTGAAGAAAACGGAAGAGTGCAGTTGAGGGCAGCAAATTCATGTTTCTTAAAACAGATACAAAATACAAAAGACTTACATTTTCTGACACACATGGTCCTTTTACATTAAGGGAAATGCAGGGGCCAATTGCTCCAGAAACCTTGACTTCCCTTGTCGTCTGAAAAAGTGAAAAAAAAATATCAATGAACCTTCACGACTGTGCATACACCTTCCTGCTTTTTTATTAGTTGGAATTTTATTAAAAATAAAATGTAAACCGAGAGTCTGTAGAGCAACTGAAAATAAGTTACCTTAACTTCCAAAGTGCCCCCAAAAGCCATCCGGAATTCACCATTGTAATCTTTACTGAAGACTCTTTGGAAGGTCTGCTTGAAAAGAGAAGTGTTGAAAGAGTCCCCCATCACAATGTATCCCCTAAAACAAAGAAAAAAACAGCTACTTTAATTTTGCACATGATCTTAACGATTTTAACCTTTTTACATTTAGTTAACCTCACTCTACAGGAAAACGTAGATAAAAGAACTACAGAATTAATATTTCTTTTATGGGTAAATGAACTAGAGCAGGTCTTTGACAACTGACAAAAGATTAAAATGCAAAATACAAAGGCTACACTAGTTTTTAACATGACTGTGTAAATACACAACGTTTTGGTAACGTTAAATTAGTTTGTTCCTTTGCAATTTCTTACAATTTGTATACAAACTATGTATAAATGCATAACAGGAGGCAACACAGTACCCTGTAAGGTTTGAACAGCACTTCATCTCCAGAAGACCTGTCTGGTCCAAAGCACAGGCATAGATATCGATACAGTGACCATTCACTGCAGCACGGTTGGCCAAAGCTTCATAATACTGCAGAGAAAAATAAAAATAAAACACAAAATAATTAACAATAACCAGCCCAGTAACAGATACATTTTCAGTTTCATGTTAATACATTCGCATCCTTAAATATAAAATGACATTCAAATTCACCTGCCACCTGCACTCACCTATTAAGAATGTGATCACAGACTGCTGCAAAATCAAGCCTTTATAAAACTATTAAGCACTTGTGGTTGGACAATTTCCCCCTTTTCAATTTAGAGTCATACCTTTGTGGCCTTTTTCAGGTAGCGTGCATTGTCCTTCTCTATGTCGTGCCAGGAGCGAATTGGGGTCTTCAGCTCATCTCCAACAACCATTCCTGGACCTTGAGTTGGAGGGCCACCAGTGAAGAGCATTATACGTGCCCCAGTGTTTGGAAATGTACCCTGAAACAGTGAAGAGCTCTTAGTAAAGATTCAGCAGACATTTAAGACATTTCATTTCAGATGAACGCATTGATGATTTTCATTTAACACAAGAAAATAGTTAAGTGCGTCACAACACAGATTAAAGCATCCATGAACTACCTGGAATTCACAGACGACAATGTCAAATCTTAATTATCTCCTTTTGTAACTTTCAATGCTTTAAGATTTAACCTAAATAAGTGGTTGGAATGACACCATACACCTGAGAGTAAACTAGGAGCACATAAATAAAGTAAAAAGCCTACCTCCAACAGGCCCACAGCTATGGACAAGGCAATTCCAGTAGATCGGAGGGGTCGTTTTCCCTGTGGTACAGGCCAGGGGTCCCTCTGCAGCTCCCCAAGCAGGTCAGTGAGATTCATATCAATCTTATGCACAGGCTGCAAAAACCTAGAGCAACATTTAAGATGCACATCAATACCTTTTTAAAGAAAGATCTTAAAACTGTAGAAATAAATGTGTTATAAGAAAACAATATTCTAGATGCCACCTTTAACAAAATGTTTTTTTCTTCACACTGAATGAAATGAAGACTAAAAAACTGTCAAGATTTTAACATAATTCAAATATACATATTTGCCAAATATTCAACTTATGCAAATTCACTGAGATGGTTCTTGGACTACAATAACATCTGAAAGCTTTCACAATACCTGCTGGAGACGGACACATCCTGAGGTTGAACAGGCCTTCCCTGTTGCACTGGTGCTACAGGCTTCATAAGGCCCAACATTTCCTGCAAAATACATGTATTTCTTTAACACCCTTTGAAAGTGCAAAACAATTTTTGGCATATACCTATGCATGTGACATTTTACCTACAATGTCTAACTACTGACCTGGATTTGTTTAGCAGACAGGTCCTTAGTTCCTCTGAAAACATAGCTCTTGGAGATGCCCTCACAGCTAAGCTCATGCACCTGCACCATTCTGCCAAAGGTAATCAGGCCTACTAAGGCATCGGGAGGCAGGAGACTCAGAGACATCTGTAAAGACTCCTTCAAGGCCTGAAGGTCTTCCTCTTCCAAGCAAGTGTCCACAACATATAGAAAGATCAAAGGAGTCTGTGGACAACGCTGTAAGATCAAACAATCATTAGTCTCAGTACAGACCATTGTCTGCAGAACTACAAAAATATAAAAACTAACAAGCACAGATTGTCTGCGTAATATTTTTAATAAAAATGTAAGCCACTTTGCTCATGTATAGCATTAAGACCATGATTTCACAAATTTATTTGAAAGTTGGTTACTTTACTTGGAAAATACAAGTCATCTAACCGTTATACTTATTTTAATCACAACCATAACAGAACTCCTAAGACCTGTCAAGTTTCTACAAGTAATAAATGGTGCATACATTTACCTGTACAATGTATTCAATAGTAGAGAACTGTGGCATTAACTCAGCTGGTTGGTTGACCTCTGATATACCAGCATATGCTGGGGGGAACTGTAGAAGAAAAACAAGTGTAAACACAGTAAGTTTTTACTGATTTCACACTAAGCTAAATAGATACCACACCAGAAGACCTTTGTATTTGATTAGTTAAATACTCACTGGATTTCTCTGAAAACAAAAGTTGCACGCCCACAGTTTGGCCCTGAAGTCAACCTGACTGCAAAGAGGAGAAAATAAATGTCACCGTCACTTTGCAAAAAAAAAGGGTAAGCAGCTGTATATTTGTGACATACCTCTTCACATTGCTTGAATAGTTTTACCCTGCACTGCGGAACAGGTGTAAGAAAAAAAAAAATGTATGACGCTCAAACGCCTCTCTTCCTGGAAGGCTGGTTTCTTTACATTTCTATTCCAACTGATGTTAAAGATCTAAACCAGCTCATTACTGGCCTAACTGAAGATGTTTGAGTAGGGAGCTGCGTCAGCATGGTAGGCTGCAAAGGAAAAGGTAAAGGTTTACTCCGTGCTGAGAGGTAAAGAAAAGAAACATGACGTTTTGGCTATGGAGCCTTCTTCAGGTGAGAAAGAAGACGTCACTGATGAAATGTGTGTTTCTTTTCTTTACTTTTCAGCACAGAATGAACACCTGTTCCTTGTGGTCATAACTGGACCAATTTATAAACGTCTCTCAGGTATTCAAATGTTGTTGCTTTAAAGAGACTTAGAAAACGAGCCCTGCAGAACCGCAAATGGACCACCCTACATAATAAGAGGCTTTTTTTTTTTCACTAGTATGCTCCATATTTTCTGAATTCACCCCTGCCTTGCCAACTATTATACACAACACCTAAGCCAGGGCAGGTGCTTCCCCGTTTAGAATTTCGTAACTCCATCTGGGCCAGCCTCCATAGCTACCTTAACCAGCCAATGCAAATCTCAACCTTTCCTAAGCTAGTTCATTACTCCAGTCCTAAACTGACTGCTCATACCCAACATCAGAAAGGCCACAGATGAGATCAAATCATTCTGTCCATAAAGATCATCTTGTCCCCCTAAATATCCAGAATATTTCACACTACCTTATATTGAATTAGTTTGTTTGCATGGAACATTTTAGTGCCTTTTACCTTAATATTAATCCTTTCACTGACATAAAATTAAAAAATTGTATAAAGTATATTGTTCACTGCATCCGATAAGACCATCAGTAAAGCGAAAAAACAGTTACATTTACACCAATTAAGTGAAAAGGGTATCTTGAATTCTCCAATGTTACATAATTTTAGGCATATAATGGTCTTCAAAATCCAGTTTTATGAGGTTCAAAGTAATCCAAAGGACCACAGATAAAGGAAACGTGAAAATCAATTCTGAATCAGAAAAGACAAAGCTGAGGATTCTTGTTTAAGCTCCGTCAGTCCTACCTTGTGAAAGTACTGGAAGAAACTCCAGTGAAACGGTTCATAAAGAAAACGTCATAGTGGGTATGATTACACAGAAATGTCATGGCTGAAATTTTAACAGACAGCATACCAGAGGGGGTTGAGCACAGCTTTGCAGTTGGGTCTGCTGCAGAGCACGGGCTCGTATTGCACAGGAGGGAGGTCGGGACGCTCCTTCAGAGGGGTGAAGAGGCAGGAGAGGGGCACCACCATCCTGGTGGCCTCCAGACGGCTCGAGGGCCACACGTTCCAGCTGAACCGCACCCCATCCCGCTCCTCGTTTTGTTGGATGAACTCCTGATATGTTGCCATGAGATCTGACAGGCTATAAAAAGAGCAAGATCATAAGCCTGAGCCGCTCGAAAATGATGCCACCAAAAAAAAAAAAAACGCATGTTCTTTATCATCTACCATTACAGTTGTCTTGTGCTTCACTTTTTCCAGGGGTGCGATACACATTCCCATATTAAACTCTGGGAGTCATCTCACCTGAACTCTCTCAAAGACTTACACTTCCCAGTCATTTTATCTCACCCTGAATCTATCCATAATAGGTTGAAAAGTTCATCTCAATATTTTGCTTTGGTAACATTCAGAGTCACTAGAGCTCTTAATTATTCAACTGGCCTGCATTGCTACTGTAGGCACCTCTTAAGTTAACTATAAAACTTTCATAGTGCAGACACTCCTGGGCAAGAAAACGTAAAGCCATAAAGAGTTGCAAAAGGGCAACCTATTACAGTTTTACTTTTGAGTAAACACAGAACACAAATAAAAATTCAAAATGGTTAATTCAACTACCACAAATATAAACCAATTCAATAACTTTCCGAATCCAGCCAATTTTAAGTTCGTGACAATTTAAAAAAAATTCTAAATTAAAAAGCTCTGTTCCGTATGAAAATATCTATTAAGCGGTAAATACTACTAAGAAACCCAGCTAGGTCTTATGATCAAATGTCAAAAAGAAGACAGCATTTACATACCAATAATGACAACCCACACAACTGCTGAACAGCTTTCTGGTACTACGGTTCCGTTCCTTAACTGTACAGGTCCACAAAGAAAATGCTACTTACAAAGCATATTTGTGACTTTAATAGTCCAGAAACTAGCACGTAATGGACAAATCAAGAAACAGCTATGATGTCAAAATAAACCTGTTAGACAGGTTTTCGGATGTAAAACCGTCTTCAATTGGATATTTTTAGACAGGTAGTGCGTCAGAGCTGACACACCTGGATTTTCAGTTTAGAAAGGACACCTGTGCTAAACAAAATCCAGCAAATACGCTTTTCCGGTGCCTAGGGCATTTCTCAACAGCAACCATATGGTTCAATAAAGTCTACCAGTTCACGAACGTAGAACAAGATGGTCGTTCTATAATTCCACTTAGTAACCAAGTATTCCTTACAATGAACCGAATCTTTACTCCACGGAATAAGAACATGTTCTACTCGGCTAAATTCTGATGCTGTTCTCACGGTTTAATTGGCTTGATACTAGTAAACGAGCTACGTTCTCTTTCTGCCTGTCAGTTTTCACATTTACGCTTGTCAGATCATGTTTATTAAAAATGGATATATACACACACAAGTCTCAGCTGAAGGTAAACAAATCCCATCGGTTTTAAGTTTGAATTAACAACGATATCCGTTTGCTTTACGAAAATAGTGGTTGTTAACAGCTGCCACCAGTAAACAAAAGGCAACAACCGAACTGCCCAATACAGACAGATAACAGCCACAAGATAACCTAATTTAACAGGGGGGAAGACTCCCCTTTCCAAACACCACTCCCTGCTAACAGGATGTTGGCGTAGACATAACTGGGGTCGGCACCAACTACAGATTCCCATATTTTATGTTGAACTATCAATAACCTGGTTAATTTAAAAACTGGTAATAAAGCTGTTGCCCCAACAGCTACACTGGTTTTCCAAATACGGGAAATCTCTTACAATTTCAAGAACTGATACTGCGATTCCGATTCTCCTTCTTCACATCTAGTGATTTGTTTTCCACACACAGTAGTATCTTACATTTAACCCCCTACAAATATAATTTGTACAAAGAGAACAAGACTCTACTCATGTTATAACTTGCTGCTAAACTGTAGTTGTTATACATCGGGCAAGGTTAAAACACGGTACTTATTAACCCTCGCAAGCTCTACTCCATTAACCCTCACCCCACTTCCTACCTTCCTATACAGGGATCAATGTTAGGCTAGGTGCAGGCTTAGCGAGATAATCAGCGGCCTACAAATACTAAGAAACCGAACCTACCTTCAAAAGAAGACAAACGTGAAAAAAAACGACAGAAACTACTGTCAATCACACCTAAAGATCGGAATGAAAGAACAATTAAAAAAAACACAAACTGAAGGAATAACTCTGGGAATGAAAGGAATGTGAAGTGAACACCGGCTACTTGGACGCCCGTGGAATGACGTGTTACTACCGGTCTAGGAAATCCACCTCAGCTCAAACGCTATTGGTTAACGTCCTTCATGATGTCACCGGCAATTACAATTCGCCACGTCAAGAGAAAGAAACGCTAAATCTGATTAGCTCCCCCTAGCGCTTATGAACGTCATTATCATCGGCATTATTTCAGTACAAGTGGGTAGCTGCATCTGCATGTGTAGGCTGCAAAGGAACAAGTAAAGGTTTATTCCACGCTGAAGGAATGGAGCTTTCTTCAGTATTATTTATGTAGTAGGGCGGTGCGGTGGCTCTGTGGCTAAGGGTCTGCACCTTTGGCTGGAAGGTTGCCAGTTCATATCCTGTAGCAGGCAGTAGAATCCTACTCTGATGTGCCCCTGAGCAAGACCCTTAACCCTCTTAGAAGTACTGTATTTACCTTACCCCATAAGGTGATGTACTTTGAAAATATTGAAAAATTATTTGTCCTATTAAGGAAATTGGGTTTTGTTTCACTATAGTCCCACAGTCAGTCTAGCTTGAACTGGGAAAAAAAAGGCTCCAAATTAGAATATTTAAAGTGGCAAGTCAACCACTTGAATCAAGCAGCTTAAACAAGGTGAAGAGGAGAATATGCAGACTTCACAAAGACACCCAGGTTTGAATTGATTCCAGGACTCTCGAGCCATGTTGTAGTGATACAGTGTGGTGTAATGGAATCCCTAAACATGACACAATCTGAAACATATATGACACCTAGGAATACAATACTACCTAAAAGCACTAGGCCTTAAATTAAAGTACCTGGATGAAAATAACATGTTTTATGTACCATTTATACATTGAAGAGAGATTTATAAAATCACCTAATGTTTTTTTTTAATGCAAATTATAGTCTCCATCAAAGCCTTTACCTTTAAAAATATATATATATATGCTTAGTATCAAAAGAAATTATGAATATATTTTATTCACACCTTAGATATGAACCAGTTTAGGCATCATTTAGATTTCATGAAAAATAACACCCAGCCATAAAAAGCAAAAATGTTTACTGAAATGTGAATAAAGGTCCAACCACCTGGCTGTAGAACGAGGATGTTAGGAGCCCATGTCAAGTGAAATGACCCAAGGGTGCAAAGCTGGAGATGGGCTGGATGAGGAATGCTAAAGAAAATTAACCTGAGCAAGCATAGATCTTACTTTTTTGGGGCAATGGGGGAAAGGACATCATAAAAGATTAGAAGTTAGAGTGGTGGAGTTGAAGAACAACATCCTTACTGTTATTTTTCTGTATTTGTTAGAAATTCCTTTAATTGATAATTCCTAACTGAAACAATTGGGAGTGGTTTGCACTATTGCATAAGCACAAAATCACCTTGAGAGCTTGAGAGAACAGGTTGGGCACTGGTAATCTGATGATTTAACTTCTTGTATATCAACATTGGTGTAGAAAAAAAAAAGGGAAAGGTACCAGGATGTCCTGCTTATCAAGACAACCGTGCCTTCTTACCATCAATGGTATACCGATATACTGAGGTGTCTTAGTCCAACTTCCAACTGCAAATATAGTACAGACACGTGGAAAAAAGCACTGTTCTGTACAGCAGACCAATTGACAGGGAGGCACAGGGTCCAATCAGTAGAGAACTCAACTGGCAGTAATTGATGAAACATGAGTGCATGGCTGTAAATTGATCAATTCCTGTGACTGAGCAGATTAAGTGATAACACACATCCTCATGCTACTCCTGTAGCAATGACTTTTTTTTTTGCAAGATGAGAATTTGAGCTTTATGCAAGATTTGGAGAATGAACAAGAATGGTCAATATAGCTCATAGACCAATAAACAAGATATGCAGATCCAGGCTTTACAAGAAGAGTTGATCAAAATCCCAGTGGATGATTCTTTACCATTTAGATCACCACTTCCCTGATTTAATGTCTGGATTTTGAAAAAGATGAACGAAAATTGCAGTATCCAGATATGCAATAATAATGTAGAGAGATGCATGGCTACAATTTCTGCCAATGGAACCTCAAAAAATTTAGGAGTTTTTTTAAACTTGTATAAATCAGTAATTCCCCCAATAATGACAGTCTACCAAGTCACTTTCAGGTGCCAGTAAATTCTTTCACTTATGGGCAGTTAAGAAATTAAGAGAAAAAGTTCCATGTTTAATTAAATCAGCAAGTTAAACACCAGTGGCTTCATTTAACAAGGGCATAAGGCAATGGTCTTCAATTAACCAGTCTTACAATTTTTGAAGCAGAATTTATTGTATCAGTTGACATTTTTAAAAGCTGTGTTTCCTCCTCGAAAGGAATAACAGAGTTAAACATAGTTCTCACTGCAAAGTGTACTACAGGACTTTGTCTGAATAACATGCCATGAAACTGGTTTCTCAAAGATGCCAGAAAGAGATATGCAGTAAACATAAGCCAACAGAATGTGAAAATGAAGTTGTCCAGTGAAATTCCATAATACATTACAAAGTTTCTTTGCAACTCTAAAACTGCAGAAAAGTAAAAGTAAATCAATTTGGTTCACATGCAGATCGCTTGAACATTAGGGAACACCATTAACATTGCAAAAGAGGTAAAAGGAAATAGATTAATAGTTTTCAAACAGGTGCTTTTCAAGTTTCTTCCACTTCTGAACATAGCTCATTTACACTTGTGTGCAAATTTTCCAATAGCTTTCAGGCTAACAGCTCATACTCAACAGGGTTGTTTCATTTCTCCAGGCAACTACTAGAACTTCAAAACGGCAAAATATTGTCTAAAAGGGAGCAAGGGAAAAAAAGAAACTCAGTTATTTTGCAAAAACAATTTCAACAGGTATGTATTCCAAATATCAATACTTTTTAATGTGCCTAAACGATACAAAAGGAGGGCAACCCATTCTCACCTGATCTTGACTGGGAGGCAAATTGCAAGAACACGCATCAGAGAAGTTCCTTTTCTCACACTCTGTGTGTCCCAGTTTAACACCAAGGTAGTATTTAATCCCATTAACAACCTATTGAAATGTAAAGAAATGTCATGAAAGCAGTAACAACAACAACAACAACAAATGAAATGATGAAGAAGAAATGCTGGTTACCTGCTGTTTTGCATAAGTTATCTCAATTAGTTTACTGAGGTACACGTCGTTGCTTGCTTTGTTATACTCATCAACAGCAAACTGAGCACTTTTAAGTACTCCTGGGTCGTCAACAGAAGCCTCTCGAATATCCCCCACCATCTGTGTGGAGGCCTTAAGGAATGCAAAGCACACAAGCCCACAGAAACTGTACCACACCAATCCCATGCTTCTTGATTAGTCTGAAGTAATAAACTGAAAAGAAAAAATGAAGACTAACATCACAAAGTGTACAGAGTCATTCTAACCAAAGAACATTTCATGAGCTGGAGATGTTGAGTGTTAGAAATGTTGACATAACTCAAAGTCTAGTCTCCATCACTTTAATACAAGTCTTTAAATATTAAAGGATAAATTTATTTTAATGGTGGCAGTCAATCCATCACTGAAAATATATTTAGTATGCTATAGCATAACAAAATAAAAATCAGGAAGTTTTAAAAAGTCAGGAAACAGTTTCTAACGATTTTTGCAAGGGTCTTTTCCATATCACGCAATAAAGGAAGTTGAACTGTATAATACAAGTACAAGAAACATACACACTATGTATATAAACGAAGCCTAAAAGTTTAAATGATATTCATAAAGAATATCTACAATTTATCTGCTTTACCATATTAACCTTTATAATAAAAGCGTTTCACAAATCTCCACATATAGCAATAATTGGTCTCGTTCTATACAGGTCTGTAAGCATTTGTTTCGAAGCCAAAGCGCGATAAGGATCAGGAAATGCACCAACAATCAAATAATAAGCAAAATCTAATGCAGTGTACTCCTCAGAAAGATCCCTCGTGTGCGTAGCATTCTGTTCTTTAGGTAACAAACCACTTGAAATAGGAGGTGAAAATACTTACCTTCTCCTGTGATTTAGTGCTGGTACTTTTGTTTGTCAAACAAAACACTGGCCCTACCGCTCTGGTGGCTTGTCGCTTTTATGCCAAATTTCTGACACACCCATCACCTGTGTAAGCATTTAGCAACTGCGTAATTGACCGATTTTAAAATCCCTGCTTGGGCGGGTCACATTGTAAAGGCATTGTCGCGACAAGAAGGAATTATTCTGTTGTGTTGCTGTCACGTTTGTTAAAAAAAAAGAGTTTAAAGATAAAGCTGAGTTTTGTTTTTTATATAACGTCATATTCATTTTGGAAGACTGAGTTTCTTATTTTCTTTTTCATAATTGTGTTTAAGCAAATAAATGCAAAAATATCGTATCCTAGGACTAAAAAATCAATAACTAATGATTCATTAATGATTATGATAAGAAGTTCCCTTAAAAAGAAGACACTGAATATTCGCTTTTGTCTTCAAGCTGGTAAACTAGTAAACAACTGAAATATAAAATAAAATGAGCACCACTTTTCTAAACACACGGCGAAAATACACCAGTGACCCCATCTATTGTACCAAAGATTAATATTGGAATACACTCGTATTGTAGCGCTCCGGGGCTCACGTGGGCGCCCTCGTCGCCACCGCATCAGGCCGACCCCCCACCGTCGGGGGCTCGAACCCGGGCCTCCAGCGTCACTCAACAGGGACCCAGCCTCTTGAACCGAAGGGAAATCTCCCCTCAGCCCTGCTATCCACAGAGAAGGGCGGTGACGTCACCGCTCTGGTCAGCCGGCTCTCGCAAGCAATGGAGGCCGTATGCGTGGTATCATTTACAAATATCTTGAGTTTTCCAAATTCTGCATAGTTTTGGGCGAGTGCCCTCTTGTGTTCACTGGCCTGCTTTATTGTAATTTCAGTTTCGGTTTGAGTTGGAGGGAGTGTAAGAAACAGTTTAATGATGAACGTATTATATGAATTAATAATAAATGCATTATCATCATACATTAAAAAAAATGCTCAGTGCGGTAGCAGACTCTCAGACTAGAATACAATCTCAAAGTGTTGGCTACTATGCATTACGATGAAAAAATGTACTGCAAAGTGTGAAGCCTTCTCTGTATATCCTGGTCACGTGAGACAGACAAACTTTGTCAGTGTCTGTATGGCTGCATAAGATGCTCTCACAGGCCTCACTGATAACAGTCACAGCACACAACAGTGAATCTGGCAGTTCTTTAGGCACAGGAAATTGGGCAGTTGCCCTTGCCTGGGGGAGAGTCAGATTTTGGGTCATTTGACTTACTTTGAGTCAGGCTAGTTCTTACTGCAGGAACAGAGCTATAAGGTCCACCAGATGGGTGATTTGCTGCAGGAGGTATTGGAGCAACAGATGGAATCATTCAGCTGTAGAACATGTCATTGCAATCACAGGAGATGGAGGGCTAGAGGATGAGTAATGTTGTTGGGTCAAGTGTGTACTGATCCAGGTTTTCTCTTCTGTGTTTTGGCATGTCTGGCATTGTGACGTGAGTGGCATCGCCTCTACAACAGCATTTCTGCCACAGGAGCATCTGATTCTTATAAATGTAGTGTGTCTGGCTGAAATGTATTACTTACAAATGCTGTTTTTGTATTACTAGTAAACAGATCATATTCTGAAATCACCATTTTCGGATTATAAAAAACTGAGTACTGCTGATGAATTTTATACCCATGGAGACATTAACTCATTCCAAGCTCAAGTTCTTGCACATGTCCACACCTTTCAGGGCTGAAAAACAACTCTTGGACTATGTCTTTATGCAGGGACATGCTGTATACTGTATCTATCACCACTGAGACACATGGAGAGTCCTGAAAGGAGATTTGAGTCCTGAAATGCACATTATATTTGAGTATCTCCATGTTGTTGTTTGGTAATCTCTAAAATGGCAGCAGAGTCTTTAGCTACACAGTACTTAAATTATGGAATTTACCCATAACACATCATGGGTGCCCCTATGGTCTTGGCCTTTAAAGGCTTAAGACATACATATTTAGACTGTTTTCCTAGCCTATAGTTCAAAGGGCTGCCAAAGTCCAGAGTTTGTTACATAATTTTATTTACCTCAGATTGTGATCTTCTACCATTTATCACACATTCCCACCTTTTTTTATATTTCTAGACAGCAACCCAGCTAGTTCAGTCAGATAATGGTGGTGACAGACCCATATAAAATGTCCCAAAGCAAATTCTTGTCTCAGAAATGCAAACTAGTATTGCAAAATATGTCAGAGGGTGAACATGCCATCACTGCTCAAGTTTTTCAGGGGCGAGTATTGCCATGCAAATTTTGCTTATGTCTCAATACATCAAAGAGAAAAGAGTTAAAAAGGTGAGGAGGGTATTTGGACAGTCTAACTTGTTTGGTAGTTAGTAGTTAATTGATCCGAGTAGCTTATACAGCTGTTTCTTGAGATAAAACAGAAAATCAGTTTCAACAGCATTGCTGATTAGCTTGTTTCATACTCCCATAATCCTTTGCATGAAAAAGTGTCTCTTGTTCACTGTTTTAAATGCAGTAAGAACATAAGCAGAAAAGCTACACTATAAGATACAGATTGTTAGAACCCTTACCAGGAATAAGATTCTGACTGATAATGAATGGTTGAATAGTGGAAAAAGGAAAAAAAAACAAACTTTGTCACAAAGTTCTCTTCAGGTATAGACAAAACATAGACATAATAAAGTGCATGTTGTTTTGAGGAAATCAGGAGCATTTCTGGCTTTTACGCAGGTGTGAGAGTTTCTTCTTATTTTGCACCACGACATGTTTCTCCTGTGCACAAATTTACAAACTGCATATCTGACTTACACATATATTTTCATATTAGTTAAACAAGCAATCAATTACTAATTGTTTTAAAAAGTCCGTCAATATGGATCGGTTTGACCTTATTACGAATAACAAGTCAAGACAAGACAATAGGTGGATGAAAAATGTGAGTTGTAATCCTACTCAGCTGCTCTTTTTAAATATATATTGCTTTGCTGTTGCTGGTTCATCGAGGAAAGAAGCTGAACATTTTTTTCAATACTGCATTCACCGATCATTTTGTACATACACCGCGTAAACACCCTAAATGACTGTAACATCGCATACTAAATGATACATGAAACCGCATCTTTTAAAAATGCCATTTATGATATACTTACTGTACAATTTGATGCTTTTACTATAGCCTACCGCGGATTAATGTTCAAACTTCCACGGGTTACTCATCAAGATATTTTGTTTTATTATCATTCAATCGAAATGTGTAAAAGAGTGACATCATCTGCAGGGTGGATTGGTACGTTTTAATGCTGCAGGTGGCGCGTCGTATCCATAAGTCCTTCCCCATTCTCTTGAATTGTAGGCTATTCTCTGGGCTGGGGAGGGTGGGGGGAGTGAGCGATCCAGTACTGTGTGCCAGTCTGCCGAGTCTTATACTGCAGTCACAATGTTTCTTGCAGCTGCGTCCAACCCAATACCCACTTCTAATGCATTTGCAGAAGCATCTCCCAGCAAACATCGCTAGTAGAGAATGTTTAGCTCAGGAACCGATATGGGTCTCTCCTTGCAAGACAAGATGCAATCCCGACTGCAGAAAAAAAGGAATTAGACACGGGAAACAATCCCTGTCTGTGTATTTTTAAATGCTTTTGGTTTTGGGCACAGATATCATTTTCTTACCGTAAAGGGGACGATGGCTGTAAGAAAAAATATTTGATAAATAATAACTTTATGTGAGCTCTATACAGCTGCCTTGAGATTTACTTTTTTACACAGAAGGGGGAATAATTCAGAACTAAAAATGTCAAAGAGCACAGAAAGTCCGACTGAAGACCTTTCTAAGCTGTCAGACGAGGACTTAATGAAGTGGAGTAAAGAAGAGTTGGTCCGCAGGCTCCGACGGGCAGAATCCGAGAAGATGAGTATCATGTTGGACCATGGCAACCTCATCAGGGAGGTCAACCGCAGACTGCAGCTTCATCTTAACGAGATCAGAGGACTAAAGGTAATAGAGGGCAGCGTTATTCATCAAAGTCATGCAGATTAAAAATAATTAATACAATAATGCGTGCTTACGTTCGTACAGTGTGTTTAGGTAATGTGAACTAAGAACTATAAAACATAAATGCTAGCAATTATTAAGTATTTAGTAGTAGAGATGCACATTGGAAGCTGGAGCTGGTTGGGATAGGATAAATAATGACCGCCTTTAAACTGCATGTAGACTAGTGTTTGGTTTAGTCTTTTATATGTTAACATCATACATCTTACTACTTTAAAACGTATCACTTAATGCTTTACTGCGCATGAGAGAGTGCAAATAGCTTTTATCACCATTATACTTGAGTCACAGTGGGCCAAATGACACCTGTTGTCCAACACCGTGTGAAAAAACTAATACTTCAACCTCGTATTTAACGGAGTAGCTGTTTTTTTACATGTATCATAGTTATACGGTTTCAAGAAATGTAAGGGGCTTTTACTAATTTTCTTTATTAAACTATCTAAGAAGAAGCTTAAAAAGCTAATGGTGTGAATAATTGTCGATTTTAGTGCTTCCAATTTAGCACGCAAGAAACAAGTTTGCTTTAAAGTGTTTGTATTTATAGTGCAATCGCATTAGTTCTTTAACCAAACCAATTAAATAATGGTTAAAGAAAAGACAAAAAGCTCCAATGAATATTTTAACCTTCAATATTAATAAACATAGACAGTCTTAAATAAGTGCATCATACTGTATATTCACTTATAGCTAGATATCTGTGAGAGTATTCATATAAATAATACAGTATAGAGACCAACAGATGTGTTGACTACACATTGTTTTTTTGGTAAGTGTAACTTTCCTTGTGAGGGTAATTTAGGGATCTTTTTCATTGAAGTTGCACAGAGTAGGGGAAAAAACATACTTTGAATCTTAGACAAATTTGTAAGAGTCCAAAAGGCAAAAACTCTGAGCTAATTAACCAACGAGAGACTAATGCTCAAAGGACTGACAGTGAATATTTCCATCTTAAAAAGTGCTGAGGTTGAAAGCACATGAAAGGAATCTGACTGAAGGAAATTGACAGGATGCAAAAGAAAAACACAACTTTAAATGCACTCAGATGTTCAGTGCTGACACTATTTGGACACACATACTCTCCAGATACACACCTATGAAAACACTCAACCACAAACATGCATAAAGAATATGGGTTTCCATTTTCATTGGGGTTATTCCATTAGTCTAACACCCTTTTAATAGAGAAGAGAAGTCAGTTTTTCATTTTATAGATATTTTATAGACTATTTTCCTTCAAGCACTGCCCCCATACAAGATATCTGGTATTTTTAGTATTATTGAAATTGGTATGTCGGATTGTTTGAGATATGAATCAATTATTGTCACTGTTTAGAGATGGCTAAAACTTCCTCTGACTTTTATTGAGTATCTCATGTTATGGCCTACTAATGCAAGCCATAACAAAATACTTTATTATCAAAAAGTACCAGACAAAAATATAAATATTTTGGTGCATACTGTGATTAACCATCTATTCCATCTATTCCAATGGGCATGCTGTGTGGAGTCACTATTCACACAATCAGTTTTATTCACATCTTTTAATTGTTAAAATTTCACATTGCCCTTTGAATAGATATTCCCTCATTACATTGGTGTTCCATTGTTACAACCTAAATGTTACAACTAAATATACCTGCAAAAACTGCATTTGTTTAAAGTCATGGTTTTTGATAAGAAGGATTTTGATAATAAGAATTTATTTCAGGAATGCATGCTAAGACTTGATAACATTAATCTCCCTGAGTATAGGCAACAGCTCCAAGACCCTTGTGCTTTTGCATTTCAAAGTGTGTTGCAACAGGGACAAGTATCTTGGTTTTCTACTAACATTCACAAAACAAACACTTTTGAGAAGCATAGTACAATAGGTGTTTAGAATTCTTACTATTTGCATATCATTCCTTTCTCGTAACTATAGAGAAGTACTTTTTGAATCAAGTTTACTGAATCTAAGAGGATTAAGAGTCATACAGCTATATTTTCAAACATTTTCTACCAATTAAAATTTAGTACTTTTCCCCTTTGTTTTTTATGATTTGAAAGAACCTTTGGACAGGCAGATCAGGATTCAACTTAAATGTAATACCTTCAAAATATACACAGCCCTGCCACATTTTTGTCTAGTTATGTGGATTGTTTTTGTTTATTATCAGGAAATGTCTAGTTTACTTCCCCTTGTAGATTTATGTGTTTACTATGAACAGATGTGTCACTCTGGTCATAATCAAATCTTCATTCTTTTTCTATGTGGTTAAGGAGATAAACCAGAAGCTCCAAGAGGACAACCAAGAGTTGAGAGACCTGTGTTGCTTTTTAGATGATGACAGACAAAAAGGGAAAAAAGTGTCCAGGGAGTGGCAGAGGCTGGGGAGATACAGTGCAGGTGTGATGCGAAAAGAGGTGACTTTGTATTTACAGAAGCTAAAGGAGCTTGAAGTAAAGCAAGAGGAGGTGATCAAGGAGAACCTGGAACTCAAGGAGCTCTGTCTGATGCTTGATGAAGAAAAGAACTGTGGTGTAGGTAGCCGAAATTCCATAGATAGCCAGAATAGCCTATCCCATATATCAGCCCCCAGTACTGGCTTGTTAAGGGATGTGGGCGATGGAAGTAGCACTTCGAGTGCTGGGAGCACAGACAGTCCTGACCACCACCACAAGCTTCTCACCACAGGAAGCCCAGAGCACCTGCAGAAACCTCGGAGGGATGGAAGTCCAGAGCACCAGAAGCACAGGAGCGGCAGCCCGGAGTACCAGCCGAAGCCAAAGTGTAGCGGGAGCCCCGACCACAAACACCTGCGAGGGGTGAGCCCCGAAAAGCACAAGGGCCTGGGCCGCGGAAGTCCTGAGCATCAGAAGCACACCAGTGCCAGCCCAGAAACCCTGCAAAAACACCTCATGAGCACTACCAATAGCCCAGAGCACTTTCAAAAACACCGAAGCGGAGGAGGGGGTGGAGGTAGCCCCGAGCACCAAAAACATAGCAGTGTTAGCTCCGAGCCTCTGCAGAAACAGGCACTGACTGGCACTCCAGATCTTCTCCAGAAAGCCCGGGGAGGGAGCCCAGAGCAGCTCCGGCATCAATACATTGGGAGTCCAGAGCACCTCAAGTTTACCAGCCCCAGCAGAGAAGGGATGCAGAGGAGGCCAGCTCCAGACGAAATGTCGCCTCATCATCGGAGCATTTACAATGGGATGAATGGTGGGTTGATAGACCTACTGAAAACCTCGTTTCCAAAGACTCCAGGCACATAACATGCAAAACACTGAGCAGTGACAGTATCTCATTTTGATGTGTGTCACTAACCCAGAACTGTCAGGCCTTGAAGGGGTCTGGTACTTCTTGGGTTTCTGAAACACTATAGGTGTCACTGCCTCATTTGCAGTGTTGACATTAAAATATAGTTTCTGACATCAAAATCGGACGCATCCCACAGGGCTGGAATTTAGATTCACAACATAGGGTCTTATTGTTTTATCTTTTTTTTTCTTCTATGTGTCACAGTTTCAAGGTTATTCTGGAAGGATTTCAGTATAAAGACACAGAAATAAAATATGGAAAATAATCTTGCAAAGCACTTTAATAGTATAAACAGTGCAATTATATGTGCCTTAATTTTATTGTATTAGTAATAAACTATGAAGTAAGGTTAAGGTAGGTGCACTCCTGTAAAATGAATATGATCATTATTGGAAGGGGTAATGTTGCAGTATTTTATGGTATATATATATATTTTAACATATATATAAACATTTTGTAGTATACTTGATATATATATAACAGTCCAAGGATTATTAAAACCATATTGACAATCCCTAAGGGATTCCGAATAATAGTTATGATTAAAAATATTTTTTGCAGTCTGGCAATTAAATTGGTCTGCACATGTATTTGTCATTTTTTGTTCTGAAAACTGATCTATGAGATTAGTAAGACAGTGAAACAAATCAAAGTTTTTTGCTAGACTTTTTTTCAACCCCTACTGTGCATCATAATGATTCTAAAAAGAAAAGTGCTGAGTAGTTTGTCTTACTGAAGTCACAAGGCATGAGGCGAACTGTTTACCATACTTTACAATAAAGCAGAATGACAGTGAACAGAAAAATGGTAGATAAAACAAAGTTTTTACATGAGATAGATAGATCCTAATTTCACTGCTTGAAATTGTTAATGCAGCATTTTAATACTGAATTACTTGTATAAAAATGGAAATACTTACAGCTCAAATATTTTAGTTTATATTTTTGACATTATAACTTAATGATATATTTTATACAAAATAATCGATAGCTTTTTAAAATAGGTATATATGAAATGTAAGACTGGGCAGTTCTTTGTTTGGTAGGTAAGCAAAACTATAGTCTGCCTTTCATTCACTATGTCTACATAATGAGCTATCAAGTAATAAAGAGTCAATATGAACTGCCTCTATCCAGCACAACTTTTGATTCTTAATGATGCCTAGAAAATCAATTACTGTGCTTCCCAGAACCATAGCTGGGAAGTCACAAAAGCAGGAGACAGTGGTTACTGGCTGTGTTTAATAATAACAGTGTTTGGATCTGATTTTCTGGTAGCTTTTCTAATATTTTTTAGACATGTATATTAACTGTTTTGAATTTCCTGCTTATTAGCATGCACATCTTCACTGACATTGGATTCAAACATCTGCTTGGGGTGATTAAAAAAGAGTAGTGTGTTTCTAAGGTTTGAATTAAGTTTTAGTTTCAAATATATATTTATAGACTGCCACAGTAACAAGATCAGTGCTAACAGGAATTTATGAAAATACTGAACAAATTTAAATTTGGGAAATAAATGTTGAGTAAGAAAGAGGAGTACAGAGATCTAAAACACATTTTTCTATGATTTAATTTGTATTCCTATCCATATGTTTATGCAAATTTTCAATTAATAAAATTATCCTATATATGAAGCATAAATACATACAGCATTCAAACGTATTGATTGTGAAAAAACACCATAAGTATTTATGAGTAAAAATTTTAATTGAATAAAATGACAATTTTGCTAGTCACATTGATTTTATTTTTCCTTAAGAAGGCTGGGGTAAGGGATGTTTTCTTAGATAATCCAATAAGCTTATTTTGCCATTCATTTTTTATTACATTCAAGAATGCCTGGATAATTAAAATGGATAAATCAAAAGTTCCTAACACTATGGTTATGCTGAATGTCCCTAGAAAGTCCCACGTATGTCTGAAAATCATGCTTTATTTTACAGATCTATGCTTGATTTTCTGCAACCAATACAGTGTACTGTAACTGTTATTATTTATTAAGTGGAAAAAGAACTTTCAAATTTTGCAATTGCACATTACAATATAAAAATATTGATTCATACTGCTAAATAAGACACATACAAATGGTAACCAAATGCACTTAGTCAAACAATCAGTTTAGCATTCTACTTAGCAAACATTTAGCCGTGAATCCCTTAGTTATTTACTCAGGCTGTCCTTTTCTTCATTTTTGCATTAATTGTATACAGAATCTCAGAACAAATAAGAAAACTTTCCAATTACTGATAAAAAGTTTTAAAAATGTTTATCCGTTCTTAAAGTAAATAAGAGGTTACTACCCTCAAAGTATTTTTTTCTTTATGAAAAAATATGCAAAAACCACAGCTTACTTATAATCCAACTGAGAGATGACAAGTGCCTTTTTCTATTTTTTACCACTCTGACTTCCACACTCAAAGTCTAGACTTTAGCAGGGAATTTAAATTTTGTAAACATGTACAGCTTAGTTCTCAATAATCATGCTGGATTATCCCTTAAGAGGTTTCGATGGACTGATTTTATGAAAATGTGCACTATACACTCAGAGTGCAACAAAAAGCCAAAGGATTGTGTTATAATAACCACAAAATATTTAAATGATGTCAAAAGTGATATAGAGATATAAATATTTTTAATTTCTGACAAACAACAGAAATAATGATGGTCTGCACTGGTGAATTTTGTTTTTGCAGGTAAATTTCTCGTTGTAAATGTAGGCAGGACTGAACAAAAAGATAACTGAACAGTGTTCAGAAATGTAGTTTTTGAAAAATTTTGAAGAAAGAGTTTAATGCCTTCTTCATATTTAGTTATTACGGTAAACTACTTAGACTTGGAGGAGTTTAGTGTAACTTTGTAGGCTGTGGAATTAATGTTAATAGTGTATACTGTCCTGGTGCTAAGGAGATAATCACATGTTCCATAAATCTGCTTTAGCAGCTCCTGCTGAGCAAATAAAACCATGAATTGAAGTTGAATACCACAGCAGAAAAAAAGTTTTCTTCATGAATTAATTAGATTTCATAATTCATGAAATTTCATATTTATGTCGTCCCCTAAAACAGTTGAAATATTTAAGCAGCACAAAGGCAGGCTCTAGACAGTAAAGCTTGAAACTGGTAAAGGACTTCAAGATAAAAACACTCTTGTTTAGTGTTTCTAATCACCTTGAAGGATTCAGCAAAAGGGCATATTCTGTATCACTGTAACATACAATGACCTTGATAAATATTTTCTAATATTTATATGTTTAAATTTGGTATCAAGGCCAGTAATTTCATAGTTGAGGTTTATTCAGTTGTGCTTAAAGATAAAATGAGTACAGGATTCTTATGTTATGAAACACAATGTAATTATAGACAAACCCAGTTCTGTTTAGTTTAAATAGATACTGGTTATGGTTCAAGGTTTATGGGAGTGGTTTTTAAAATGGCTGTTTGTAATAATGCTTTGGCTTGAGTGATAATACTTAATTTAAGTGGAATAATGCAGATGTTCCACAGTTAAACCAAAACCTTGATTCTTTTCTTGAGTCTAATATTTTTACTACAATACTATATCAAACACAAATGGGAAGTCTGTAAGCTTTTCTTTACTCTAGTTTTGTGACAAATTGAGGAAGAAAATAAATGTAATTGAATCACAGAGCAGCAAATGCTCCAACCATTTAAAAATAGCTGAGAATGATGTAAGATAAAGTAACCCTTTCAGTCTATTTATCTGTTCCTTCTTTTGTGTTGGTACACCTTTATCTACTGACATAAAGAATTTATAGTCATGAGTGTTACAATGCAGGTGATTTCGAAAAATATATATTTAATACAGTGGACAAGGTATTAGCGGTACAAATGCATTGACATAGGATGGATTACTCTTATGTCATAGCATAATACTGCAGATGCAGAAATGCATTTTAAAGTAATATGTTTTGAATCAGGCTATCATTAATTATTGAGCTGGTGTTTGGAAGGAAATGAAAAATACACTGACATCTCTCAAAATGCTAACAACAGGTATTTGAGCTTTCATTTGACACTGTAGAGAAATAAATTTGACTGTGATGGCTTCATTTGGAAAACTAGTTTTCTGTTAATAATATATACCAAAAATGGAGAAAGCACTGATATACTGTAACTGAAACTCTGGGTTGAAGTATTTAACCACTAGTTTTTGGTTGAGTTTGATTGTAGTATAAACCAGTAGAAACATTGTGTTACTATATACTGTGGCTTACTTATACAGTAGTTTACAAAAAAAAACACTTGCTATCTGATATAAAGCATGAGGAATATATCCGTCTTCTAAAACGAAAGGAAATGTGTCTTACAACGTTTTGGAAGAATGACTTTAGCTATACATTCTCTCTCACTATCCATTAACTCTTGTTAATTTTACACTTAATCTAATCCTGAAGTTGTCTTATACTAAAACATGGTGTAAACGTCTTCACATAACAGGAATCTTATGTGTGTCAAACTATAATCTTAATGAAAGTGACAAAACATCTGTTTCTAGCATAAGACACATGTTAGAAATATGAAAGTAATTAATAAAACTATGATTCTGATAAATATGTCCTAATACAAAATTATAAAATAAAATGTATTTTCAGTGTATCTTTTCCACCTGATTAATTTTCCTATTTTTACTTTAGGTTTTAACTTAGATCCTCCTACACATTATGAAAGTACTTACTAACTTAAGATTTAATAAGATTTTAGTTAATAACGAAAGGATAGAGTCATTGTTTTTATCTTGTATTTAGGTTGCTGGATGATTATTAAAGTGGGGCTCAGAATGTGTGCTCCACACTCCAGTACAGTCCTTTTTTTCTATGTGTAACGTCATATACTGTATAAAGCCACATTTTGAGAGAACTATTGCTGAAGTATTCCTTCTGTTTTATTTAGAAAGAGAAATGAAAATCAGTTGAAAACTAAGCTGATTTACTTAATTTACTTTAATTTCTTAAAAAGCAAGCCTGTTTTTTTTCTCTTACAAGGATTGAGGGATTCAGGCAGTTTTGAAAAAGGAATTTGAGCCAAGTGATTTATTAGATACCTTATTATTAGATATATTAATGTTTTGTATGGTTAATAAGGAGAATCAAGAACATTTTTCACTTCATGAAAAATCCTGATCTACAGGATTACAGGTGCTCAATGTAAACAACCTGTTTTGTCCAGAATTGTGATCAAGTCAAATTGTACACTAGAATGCCATTGTCTAAACTTAATGTGAAATAGTGGCACAATAACCTGATTGCTGGTGTCTGTATTTTAAGACACTCTAGGTATTATATCCCTTTTGTTTATTTTTGTATTTTTTTATATATCAAAAATTAATCTCACGACTACAGGATCTGTATTATTATAATCACATTCTTAATTAGTTTGCCAACAATTTGTAATGCTAACATCCCTTCAATTCTGAATCAACATTTTGATTGTTGCCGTCACTCTAGAGGAACAGAGACTTGGACAGTATATTAAATGATTAAATACTTTAAAAGAAAAGAGAGATTAACAAATTAAACCGATTGTAAAACAAATGTATACTGGGAGACATGAAATTGTTGCAAGAAGTGTTCAAAAAGCAGGTCAGTTTATCTGCTTCACAAATGTAGGACATGACAAGGGCACACATACAGATTTTTATAGCAGAATCCATGGTTACATCTTTTAGGATTAATAAGAAGCTATATGAAAACCAATATGCAATAATGCCGTGGATTTTTACAGCACTGTATGTGCTCACTACAACTATTTCTTTTTTTATCCACTGTATTGCATACCAATCATTCTAACAGAAGTAGGAAGTAGACTGAAAAAAAAACATATCTACCAGTTTTAAAGAAAAAGCAGGGAATGGTTCAATCAGATTGTCATGCAACACTGCACTGTGGGAAATTCAGATTTGAACATAAGGGTGGATAATTTTTAAAATAAATGTATTTCTTCTCAATCAGAACAATTCACGGATAATGTAAAAAAAACAGGAATAAGGAGTATAACACAGCATTTCTTCCTTAGTCTCTCTCTACTCCCTCCAGCTGTGACCCCAACAAGACCTTGTCTATCTTTTATTTTTACATTAAATTAACTCTTCTCCTCAAATAAAAGTCCTCAAATATAAAAGAAAACATTACGTACATTACAAATGTCCGTCCTGTAGTAATAATAATCACCATTGTAACCATCAAATTTGGTTTTATGAATTCATTAATGTAGGTCACTTACACAAGCAAGCACAGATGTTTGGCTTTATGCTTCTAGCTAATACTCCCCAATTATTCTTGGCCTAAAATTAAGAAAAATGAAACACAGCTCTCTTTAAGGCTAATATTTTTTGTAGTTAATAGTTTTATGTGATTGTATGACAACTTCATAATAACACTCAGGAATTTAATTAAAAGGCCCACGTGTTGTGGTACCATACAATATCTATGCATTTTGTTTGTATTTTTAATAATATCTTCATCCAATTATAGGAGATTTCGAGATTCTTGAAAATTTCAGTCAAACACCATGATGCTACTCATTTGTCTGTGGGATGCTAAAATAGACTCCCCAGTATTTCCTCAGAAGTGCCATTTAAGTCTCTTGTGGTAATTGAAATCACAATGCTAATCCCTACTTTACCAGCCTTTTCAAGGTCTATGTTATATATATTTAAAATATTTATATCTATTGCACTCAACTCCACGACATAAAGCACATCAAATAAGGATTCTTGTTACCTTTATTAAATATGCAGCACATTTTGACCTCAGTTACACTTTGTTGAAATCTTTCTGAAGAAAATCTATCCCCTTATTGAAACATCTGCTGATACATCAAAAGGTAGCTGCCAGGGAGGTTATATAGAGGAGGAATGAACTTGAAAGCAGTTTGTTTAAAACTAGCTAACTTTTTCTATGGAATACTCATAACCTTTCACCTAAGTTTAATTGTCTAATTTTGTATTGTGAACAGTGGGCACTTTTAAAATCTGAATGATTTTGCCGTGTTATTTCTATTGCATTAATTACAATAAAGGTTTAGACCTAATTTGTCTGAACTTCAGAACAGATGGGCTCTTCTATGCCTTATGTTCACAAAGTTTTGATATACCATATCATGCATTATTAACAGACCTCATTGTACCATCTCACATCATTACATTGTTGGAGGGCAATTCTACCATTTGTTTTGCACTGTCATGCATTCAAATACATCTGAGACATTTTCATCTTAATGCTGGTAACTGGGGATCTCAGACAGCTTCAATGAACCATGCACATATTCTTACAAAACAAGTGCTCTGTTTTATAAACACCATCTTACTTCTACTTTTATAGTCAGACATCTTCATTACTTTTATACAAGTCTCCTGTATACAACGTAAATACAGTTTTCTACACCAATTATAAAGTTCTTCTGTGATAATTAAGGAGAGTTATTGTATCAAAAGGATAATAATAATCAGACGTGAAGCATGAAATACTCTCAATACTGAGAAGACTGAAAACATTTCAGTTATGTTGGGCAGGGTATTGCTTAGCAACAGAAGGTAGAGATTACAAAAGATTATTTTTTGTGTGTGTGGCGTTTCTGTTGGGATGTACTCACATACTCACACTTGTACAAATGAATACAGACCAATTGGAAATTGTATTTTGTGCAATTTCATTCTCTTGAGCATGGTCTACTGTTGATAGCTACTGTACAACTAAGTTTTTGAATTTAAGAATTTAAGCATTTGAGATTAAATTGGATGACGTAATGTGATTAAGAAGGAGATAACCAGTTTAAATAGATGTTTTCAATATATTTGTGCAATCTTGCTGTTTTAGCTATGGCTATTCGGTTCAGTTCTGAGACTTAAGAAGGAAGCTGTTAAGGAAATTACCTACACTATACTAAGTCAATTCTAAAAAATTGTTTTATCTTTCATGCATTTACTCTGAACCTTACAGTGTTCATGACATGACTGAAGGCAAAAAATAAATATATATTTCTTCAGAACCTATTAGCTTTTCACACATTATACCCTATATTTTTCTGTGCTCATTCATTACTAAAATGAAAAACTTTTGTCTTACTGTATTGTACATCTAGTAAGAAAAATACAATAATTTTAATGTCTTACAGTCCTATTCTGCATTGTATATATTTATCAATCATCTGTAATATGACAATAATAAATGATTTCACAATAGCTGCATTATTACAGAGAAGCACTGACAGCCAGATAAAGATAAACGAAACAAGATTTCTACAGTTAGATTTTTTTAACTAGAATAGGTAGATGCAAAATCTTAGGTACTTCTGATAAATTAAATTATTACTTCTGCTTAAATTAAAGACAAGTTAGGCATCATATTAGTGAAATCTGTTATTAAATAAAGTTAATGGACTTTGAAAATGTAATGCTTGTAGTTATACCACTACTAAACACAAAAGGCTGTCTCATGCTTATACAAGTTTATACTCAGCCTTGAATACTGTGAACTGTAAGTGAAGGACAGTCTTAGATTACATATATTGAACATTTTCCCCTTTGTTCCATTATCACTCATCATATTGTCATGTGCTCAGCTCTGGTTTGCAAACTGCAAACAGAGGCTCTTCTGTATGGCAGTAAACAGAGGAGAATGCAGAACAGTCGTCAAAATCAAAGACTTTTGATTTAGAAGAAAAATGCAAGCTGTGAAACTAAACAGTGCAAAGCACTGGGTAACAACTTGCCTCAGTGGATGTTTCCCAGAATCATAACAGACAGCCTGTGCTATGCAGCTCTGTTGCAGTAGCAGCAAGATGTATGAAAGTTCTGCAGGAAGACAAGAACTAAATGCATGTACAGAGTGTTTCAAGACAGTACTACACCACAGTAGACAGCCTTCCAATAAGGGACAAATGAGTCCTTGATGTGGAAAAAAATTGGAAACAATCACAGTTAATTGGAAGGGCTATTAAAATAAAATAGTTGCATATTACATTGCATAGTGAAGAAAGTGAAAACCTTCTTGATTATTCCACACAAATGACTTTGTTGAATATGCACATTTATTGATCGGAGACATGACTGCCTCGTAGTATCCATGGGTTACAACAGCCATTGTTGTCTTCTCACATGCAGGGTTTTATCTGAGCATGCAGGAAACACAAGTTGCAAAAACCTCTTTAATGCACTTTTCTCAATTCACTAGTGTAGGCAGGCTCAGATGTTTTGACCTAGACTCTCTGCATTATTTTGTGATTACATTTGTGCATGTTAAATGTTCTTGCTCAGAATAGAAATGTGCACCTGTATGTTTTTTTTTGTTCTCATAGGCGTTGAATATTTTCTAGGTCAAACCTTTGAAATATTTTTATCTACATGTCCAATTAATTATATTATATTATATTTAGAACTTTAGCATTCTGAACTGCTGCATTTCAAAGAAATATTCCTAGTTTTTATCAGGTGTCTCATCTCAATCATGATTTTAGTCTATTTGTTTCTAATATTCTCTATTTGTTATCAAAGGGTTGCAAAATGCCCCTTGATCTGCAGGATTTAAAGAAAAAATACTATTACATTTTAAAAAAAATATTAAAATATAAATCCCATTAGCACGTGAAAAATTGTCAAACAGGATTTATAGTGGATTAAAAAAATATGGGTTTCCTACAATTGAGAGAGCTCATTTTCATAAAAACGTATGATTAATTAATATGTATAGAGATTTGTGAGCCAATGAAGTTCAGTGTTTGTGAATAAATCTTGCTGTGTTGGGATTTATGGTGTTGTAAAGCATGGAGCAGTGAAAGTTAACAACAACTATAAAATGTAAGATTTTCTGAAAAAAACAACAAAAACTGCAAAGTGGCTGGTCCCATGGGTGATGTTGGTACATAGTCTCTTGTTATTTTTATGCTTTATATCACAAGTACAGACTTGATCTGCAAAAACTGAAAAAACAACATGCAAATTACACAAGAAAGGCATTTTAACAGAGTTAAACATAGCCTCTGAACAGATATGTGACAGAAACTGACTTCACAGTGAATGTTCAGTGTTGAGCATTAGTGGTTCTTATTTTAAAGAGCCTTCTGGCCTTTAAACATTTTTCTGCTGTTTTTTTTTTAAGTTCAACTCTTAACAACACCATTACATACTTTTACTTGAAAGAACTTTAATTTGATTTTGCAACAGGTGACACTCACGAAAACGAACAAATTAATTATCCTGTATCGAACCAGATTACTGTATCTCAATCAGGCAGTGTGATCAAAAAGATTAACTGAAAATGCAGGGTTTCATAATTGTGATACCAATAAACATACAGGCATCTGATACAAAACATGCAGGCAAGTATCAAGTGATAATGAGGTGATATCAGTTATATCAAGACGCTAAGATGACATACTGGTGTTCACAGCATTTGTCTAGGAGGCAATCTATAAATAAGTCTACAGTAACTCCCTGTCAAGCAGTGGACCCTTTGGTACCCATTTCACATAAGCTTAAAACTGCCTTGAAGGACAGTCCTTGACTGCTAAGTAAAATTGTCAGTTTTTTTATTAGACACTAATGAAGGATGACACACACCCTGATGTATATTTTCACCCGCAACAGAGGAATGAAAAACTCCACAATACTAAAATACCATTTGTAAACATATTATTTTTTATTTCACACTTGCAGGCTGAGGGTGTGAGACGATAGTCCAGTATTGAGTCCCAAGCAGCCAAGCTCTATCAGACCTGCTCTAAACTTTTATTTAGACATGACTCTAGATTCATATTTTACACATATTCAGATAATTGTCAAGGTTTTCTTGCCACTGTGCACTTCTATTGGACATAATTCTAATATTACTTATTTTCATTTGTTCTGGTTTTCTTCCATGCAGATTGCTTATGTTTTGAGATTCCCATCTCAGTCATCGTTTTAGTAGTAACGTATTTGGCTTCTGACATTTGTTTACATCGATGTGAACATTGCATGGTCACTATGTATCTTCTTGTTCTTTTCTAATTTTGTTAGATAAGATAAAACAATAAAAAATAATATTGAGAATAGGTCGATTGAGGCATTTAATGATTATGGGGCTGGAAAAATGATTTGGTTGAAGATGCTTGTGTTGCGTTTACTGCTTATTGTTAATTATATTGACACAGCAAAATGGTGATTACTTTGTGGATGTAAGAATTAAGCAGAAAAGCAATATCTATGAAAAGCTGAATTACAAGCCCAACACATTGAAATTACAATTAAAACAATGAAGTTGTGTCCTTGATATCACTTGTGTTTTCCCTATGGTAGGAGCTCCTCATCTAAAATGAAGATATTTTAAGGTAGCAAATAATTGAAAACAATTGTGTGTCACTGGCTTGCATTCAGGCTGCTTGATAATGCTTTGATAAGGTTAATTAAAAACGAGTTCATTAGCATTTCAATCTTTGAAGGTTTTTTGATATCCCTCGGAAAGGGTACATGAAAAGGTTGCATGCGTAGTTAGGTGTCGAAATTGCACAGAAGAATTGAGGTCAACCCCATTATTAAGTAAAAAAAAATCAAAGCATCCATGTCACAGCAAGAAATTTGTAGGCCACCTAAAATGTAATCATTGGTGATCCTTGTATCAAACATTGTAGTTTAAATTTGGAAAAAGATTATTTCTTGTTGCAGCTGAGTTTGCTAGTGTTTGAGTTAGAAGGCTCATTTGGTCCCTGAGCCTGTTAAATTGACGTAATCCTCTTGGAAACTTGATAGCCATGAATTCTCCCTCAATGGCAGGCTGGCCTTTTTGCACAAGATAATTCGCCCCTGCTTAGGGGTGGTGCGGTATTGCTCAGGGCTGGGAGACACCCGAGAGACATGCCACATTTGCACTGTCCCTTTTTATTTGAGCACATTGCTCTGAGGTAATGACTTGTGTTCTAGCCTCTAAATAACTCTATGATGGCATTTGCCAGTGTGGAGAACATTAAAAATTCCAACAGCTGGGTCAGTGGAACACATTCTTCAACTGCGATAGCAAGTGAAGTCATGTCAAGACTTTCCAGGACACCTACTCTGATTTATCTGAGAGGCAGTATATTTTCTTCAAGAGAAGAGTGAAAAAAAAAAACAGACCAGTCCTTTTGGTTTAATATTCATAATTTTTTACCACTTACAAAACAATAAATGAAATGTATGCATGAACACAAGTAATTTGGATATAAAGTTTATTTCAGGAATTCAGGAATGTTTTGACACGTTCAGTTTATAATTACATATTGCTGATGTGAGTGACCTTGCACTGCAAGACATTGATCTGGCTAAATAAACAAGTGGAAATTTACATACAGTATATGACAATGACATTGTAATGCAGAAACAAGATCCTGAGGTATTTGAACTTCCGTGCTAGACCCTGAGGTACTCCAGATGCTCCCCTGTCACCTGGGGAGACCAACTCCACACTTGGTGGAATCTTGAAGTCTAGTCGCTTTGAACAAACTAGGATTAACAACAAGAGTTACAGACACAGTTCCCTCTCCTTTTGGTCAAATGCCTTCTCTGGTTTTACAAAACACAGACAGACTGGAGTGGCAAACTCCCTGGACACTTCAATTATCTGCGACAGACCAAACAGCCGGTCCATTGATCAACAGCCTGCACAGAATCCTCAATGCTCTGTGTGTCTGCATGGGCTGAACATTATATTATTGTACGTTGTGTAGTAAAGTACAGTATAACTAGTTCAGGTGGGTAGCTGCGTCAGCATGCGTAGGCTGCAAAGGAACAAGTAATAGGTTTATTCCATGCTGAAAAAAAGAAGAAAGAGAACACAACGTTTCGGCCGTGCAGTATAACTATACATTATACCTAAATGTACAGAAGACTTATTTATATGAAAACCTTTATTGTAACAGATACATGAATGAATTAATTTTTTAATTATGTGAACGAATTACCATTTCTTTCTCCGATAAGATTTTACCATTGATGTAGGGGGGAAAACAAATACCTTTCCCACAATATCTATGAAAAAATCCTAAGAAAAAGTTGATTATTTGACATCTGTTAGAAGCCAATTTGTAGGATGATCATCCTTTATTACCACATTTTGAGGTTCAGGTTAACTTTATCATGTGCTTTTTTCATCATCATATTTTTTTATTGAATACTAAATTAACTTATAAGAATGTTTTGCTCTTATTTCAGATTTCCCTTTCAAAAACCATAAATTCTAGTTTTTATGCCTACTTTACTTTGCTTATTCTAATAAATAAATAAGTAAAACATGATATAAATATGATTTATTGTTACATACTGTAAAACAAAATGAGGAACATGAAAACAATGTTAATAATATCCTAACCTCAAAACTATACTGATACACAAATGAAACATGATGGTTGGGTACAATGGGTTTTTAACATGTAACAAAATCACACAAAAAGTCAACAATAATACAGTTAAAAATGATGTACCATTTTGGTATCAACCATAACATACTGTCAAACTAAAAACATTCTAAAAAATGAAACCTAAAGAAAAAAAACATTATCAGGGATGACCTCCTTACCTGATCAGCCTCTGCACAGTTCTGTGGAATGATCTTCCCACACCTTGTGCAGCTACATCAAGCATGTGAAGGTTGGCCATCAGGGTGTGGGCATACTTTTTATATATATATAAATCAATTAAAACAGTTTATTTTTAGTGGCTACCGATTATTCATCATTTCATTTGAGGAATTTTAACTCAAGTCTAGGACCAAACACTGAGCACCTGTTTTTTTTTTTTATGAAAGCGCATAACATGAGGTTAGTATGTGTATGTGGTCTGTTATTCTAAGGAACAAGACTACTTAATTGACTCAACAGACTGGTTTGTACACTATTTAAAATGTAAGTAACATTATGTATGTGCTTAATGAGCTATTGATGGAAAACTTAAACTGTTGCACTTTCATTGTGCATCTGTAGATTAAATTCTAAATTATTTTAATTGTGCTTTCAGGAGGCAGGTATAGAATTATGTTAGGATTGGGTTTAGGATGAAATCATTATCAACAGACACAGATGATCTATAACACCTTGTCTCCAATATTACTACTTAGTTCTTCAGTGAGAACAATCTCATAGATTTATTGCGAGGACAGGCTAAATAGGCTAACAGCTGGCTTAATGACTGAATCTGCATTTTGTCTTGAAATTTTTAATTGTAGTGAAGAATAGTTCCATCTAATTGGTTTATATGTTTGGAACAAACTGAAAACCTGATTCTTTTTTGCTACTAACAGATAACCTTGAATTCTATTTAGAAACATGTTTTGCACATAGTAAGGTTAATTGATGTTTTTTCTATTGTAACAACTAATTTATATATGATTTTAAATAAAGAATTATCTCCCCACCCACTTATAATCTGTATGATCACTGCGGAACTAGGCAGTTGCCTGTTATCCATGTTTAATGTCTACTTTAAATTTGTGTTTTTATTAAAAGAATGGTTTTCATACACCGCATATATATACAGTATGTAATTTATAATAGATTTAATAATGTTTCTTTTGTCATTTGATTCAAGTCAGTAATTGTGAAAGTTACAAATACAGGACAGAAACAAAATAAGGATGAATAGAAACTATTCAAATAAATATCAGTACCTCAGAATGATTGATTATAAGACAGTCATCAATCACTGTTGCGTCCTTTGCCTTTAGTGAGCTATATGCTTCGGATAAGCAAACTGCCTGCCAGCAAAGCCAGAAAACCATGAACAGAAAACAGATTTCTCTTAAGGAAAGAGGCAGAGGGTGATTGTCCAGGGTTTTCTAATTGAGATGATAATTTTTCAATTCAGGTATTTCCTATACCATTAGGCTGAGAACACCCTCTGGTGGAACCACAGAACATCTGCCATATAGACAGCAGGACTAAAAGTCTGAAATATCAGGGAGTCAGTAGTACCTCTTTTAAATTTATGAGATGTGTCAGAATTTTGTGTTTAGAGATATAAAAACTGTACACCTGCGGGCACCAGTATAGTTTATGATGTTTGTGTCTCAGGGTGAGTATTTTATGCAGGGCACCTGCTTCTGCCACATGCTTAAGGGAGATTTATAAATCAAGAGACCACAGCTAACACCTATCTCTCAGTGACTACCTTTTATAACAGAGGTACATTTATAGTCACATTCAATTTTCAGTAATGACACTTGACATACTGGAATCAGAATATAATCTGCTATTATCTCACTTTCAGTTAAGGTAATAATTATTACCCTTTTTGAGCATCCAGTTGGCATTGCCGTAGCAGATTTATACAGAAATGTGACATTAATTTATTTTGAAGAGTTAAAGATACTCTAGGTTTAAACGTCAGGTGAGAAAAATAGCTTTTTTATTCTTTCTGTTGTTTAATTAGAAGACATTGATAATGATAGTGATGCTTTCAAAATGTATTAATAGTTGTTGTTGAAGTTGTTGAAGCTCCATTTGGATTTCTTGTTGAGCAGAAAAAAAATTGCTTGAGATTTTGGCAGAATATGGAATAGATTACATACAATAGATTACATTTTTTGTCACCAACCTTCCCAGATTCTGCGGAACAAATGAAGTTTAGAATTAAAGATCTGAGAGAAAAGGCACCTGCAATCTCAAGCCACTGATGCCTGCATTTCTTTAAGTCATGGGAAATCTTTGTTCAGAGATCCTAAGAGGATGATAGACGTGCAAGAGTTGCAGATTTGTTTAACAGTTGTTGTGATGGATAATAGACTCCCTGACCAATTGTGCCAGTTGTGCAGATCTACTGACCATCACTACATGATAGATTGGCCATTTATATGACCTGTTACTGGAATGGTGTACTCTCAGACCAACGTCTTGTTGAAGGAAATTGCAAAAGAAGTGCTAAATGAGCTTCTAGATAAACATCAGCATTCCTGCATAGTGTCAAGACATGACTTGTTTTTCCAGACTATAAAAATAATTTATGTTGTATCCCTATTTTTAACAAGGAAATAAATGTCCCTAAAATGCTATTTTCATTTGCATTTTAAAATTAGTGTATTTGATTTGTATCTTGAAACAGGGCATGCGTTTTCTGTTTCTAAGCCTTAGGTGTCTTACCAAGTAAGTTAGCTTTACATACACGCACCACTTTTTTGTTGTCCTACTTGTATATTGAAGACATACAACAAGAAATATCTCCATATGCCCAAAATACGTAGGTAGAAAAATCGATGCAATCTTGATCAATAAAGAAGGAACTAGAGTCTTTCCCAACTGCATTAAGGATTTGCTTAAAATTAATGTAATTTCCCTTTAATATGATGTGAAGGAAAGCAGGCTGCTGTCAGGTTTTTCAGCCTGTTAATTTACACTTTACAACACACTGCAAATTGAGTTGGGGGCAAAATCACTGCCCATACTGCTTACACAAAACTCAGCTGAGTATCAGAAGCAGTGTCAAGACTGAAACATGGATGTCCCTTAAAGATATGTTTCCACCATTAAACTGAACTTAGATTTTAAAATGGGGGTAAACTTTGACAATTTCTGTCGAATTTTCTGTTCAAGACTAAATCAACAAAACTGTTTAATTTGTTAATTAGATTTCTAACATAAATTTCAACTCCTCAAACCTGCTGCCAGAGAGTTACAAGACAAGGCTTTTGAAACCCCCCTTCCCTCCACCACCACCCATGTGGTGGAATGAACCAAAGTGCTGCTCCTAGGACAGTAGTGAGGACAGAGGGAGCAATGCAGATCTATGAACGAACTGAAAGGAGTGTCCATTTAAAAAAATCCCAATAATCTTAGGTTTAGATGTTCAAATTTTTATACAAACAATATTTTCTCATTAAAGGGAATCAATGGCAATAGTTCATCATAATGCTGTGGCAACATGCACTGAAAGTTATTACTTTGCCCCCATTTTTAACAAACTAATTTTTAAGGATATGCAATGTGATGAAAACGTAATTGCTTTACATGGGAATGAACATTGACAGAGCAGAAATTAGGAGCAAATTGTTGACATAATAGCTATTTTCCAGTAATGATGCTAATTACAATTTTAGCTTTTTTATGAATGTTAACATGTATGTATAATAATTCAAAGAGAGGTCCACATCATAGAAGTGTTAAAGAGGAACTGCACTTCCAATTTCTCAGGCCATATGAAACCTCAATAACAAAATAAGTTCTGTGACTGTACAGCATAATTTTACAATTTTGAACAAAGCAGAAAATCATTAACTTTGTGAAATAGTCACCATGTTGTTACAAACCACTGGTCTTGCCATGGGAAGGAGTGAGAGTGAGAGTTTGCATGAGATATAATGTAAAAATGGCCCTTCCTGCTCTCTAGTGCCTGTAAGACCTGATGTGGGCCAGTTAAACAAACTTTGCCCAGCTCTTCGGGTCCTGCTGCTTGAAAGAGTCTTAAAAAATATACAGACACTCCAGCCCTACAGGAGCAGGATTGGATAGCCCTGCCTAATAGGAAATGCTCCATAGTTTCTTTTTTATATTGCATTTCTGGAGACAGATCAGAAGAAAAGGCACATAAAAGAAAAAATAAATTGTAAAATATGGTCATCATCGCATGTGTAAGAACTCAGTCTGAATTTACAGTGATTAGTGCAAGATGTAAAATTTAAACCTTTGAGTTAAATATAAAGAAAATGAGACGAGAGATTGTTAACCTCTAATCACCATTATACTCTCAAGTTCTTTCTGAAGTGCTTAAGGTGTGACATCTCCCTCATGACTAATTATGGTATTGAGCGATTTACATTACTCAATGAATAGCCTTGCATTGAACTGTAGTTCTTCTTCCGTTCTTCATCTGCAACAGTAGCTGACATAAAATACTAGACACAGATTTATTTTTTCAACTGAAATAAGTATAATAATGAATAATTATGGCTTTGGATCTTTGGATTGGAGGACTGTCATTGAGAAGCTGAGAGCTACCATTATTAAATATTGTATGGTTTGCTTGAAAACACAGTAGTGGTGCACATTTACAGCAGACACGCATGCAGGATGGTATCCACCAAGCCTTTTCACTAAAGATTGGTCAATATAAGAATATACAATAATTCAAACGGTTTCAAACGAGAGGCCATTCGGCTAATCTAGTCCATTTGGTGGCCGTCATGGTTGTTTCTGATGAGCATGCTTTTTTAGCCTTTTTTGTCATCCTTTGAATGCTTAGATGTTGGAGTCAAGTGTAACACAGAAGAAAAGTAATGATATATATATTTATATAGATAATGAAATATATATATATAATGTATCCAGCAGACAGCAAATCACTATGGGATCAGTTATTCTTTGATAAATAATGCTGTTTCTGTTAAAAGAAGACAGCTCCTCCTGTACTGACTCATTAACCCAAAATTCAGTTGGTCTCAGCATCGGAACATGTAACTATATGATCATCTATTTCTGTACTATTTTTTACATTTATATGTTTCTGTTGCTCTCTGTCTTGCTTTTTAGTGATTTATTCCCAGTCAATCTGTGTTTCACTTACAGTAACTGCAAAAATAGGTACAGTATGTTGGAGGATTCTACAACTGGAACTGAATTTCCAGCTGACCCAGTTATGCCTAAAACCATGTACAGGGTTTAGACTTAAGTAACTGTGGATGTGAACTTAGTTAAGCACTTTCTAAATCAGTTTAGAACCCATAAATTACTTGTTAAATTTTAATGTGGGCAGGGCACAAATCTTTCTATGCAAAAAAAGTCCACTGATTTTCAGAAGCAATATTGTATATTCTCTGTCTTTCATGACTATATTATTCCTTGTCTTCAATTTCTATGACATGTTTAATCACTTTTGATCTCATTCTTTCTAGCACTCATATCTGCTGGTTGTTGTACAACCACCTGTAGAAGTGTCAAGCTTTGGGACAGGTAAGAGTCTGAAATCAATGTTTTTATGAACATTGATATTTGATTTCTTGGAAGAGAGACAGTACCTATGCAGATGCTTGATATAACTAAAACCCTCTTCCTGGAATTCATTAATGTAGATTCTGTGCCAGGAATGGGATTCAATCCCCTAAAGAGCATGGCTGTTCTTGGCCACAATGTGTAGGCGTGTTGCTGCCTTGGATGAGAGCAACACCACAGAGTATTATCTGCACTCATATTTTCCCAGTGCTGTTAACAAACATGTAGTCTTACCACTAAGTTGTGCTGTTTGTTATTTATATGCAGTATATGTGTATACAGGTCTATAACATATACCAGGAAAGTCCAATACCAATATGATACTGTTTATATTTTTGGACAGAAATGATGTAAGGACTTTTCTTTACATCCAGGAAATATAGAATATGGTGTGACTTATTAAGAGCAAGATAAATAGTGCTTTCAAGCAGCATATATTAGACCTATGTTTAATAGCCTATGTATGATATTCAGTCTAATGGACACTGTTTTTGCCAATGGGGAGAGTAAAAGGTAGATCCATTCATCTAGTTAGTTTTAAGTTTACTTTCTTGTTGAAATGCCTTTTGGGATCACAATTTTATCTCACTTGGGTGTGGAATTGATCTTTTAATAATTAATAGTTCAATGAAGAGACAATATCAAGTGAGAAGGAAAAATAATTCAATCCTGTGGCAGGGAAGTATTTGAAAAAAAAATCCCTTTGCCACTGAAACCAGTGAGCATTAAGTCCCTAAGTAAACACCTAGAGTCAAAAAGAGTAAGATGATACAGATGTATTTAAACTGACAAGAATGTGGCAATACAGTAGCTTTGAAAAACACAAAACAGATATTGTATTTTCTGTACTGTAAAATGTTGTTCAAGATAAATAACAGGATGAGACACTGTGCACATAACAAAGGGTTTAGTCTTTTTATACTGACTAGAAAAGGAGATGGCAGACATTGTTGATGAGTTCCCCTCCCCAGAGAGACAGTGATAAGTTAGGCACCAGAAAATTGATTAGCAGAAGCTGAGTGACAGAAATTAGCAGTTTGCACTAAGCCTGTTTACTTTGATTTATCATAATTAACGTCTAATGTCTCTTTCACAATGAATGCAAAACTAAAGTCATTTTAAACTTCCATTTCATCCTTCATTTCAGCTTTGATGCCTCTTGACAAGAACCTCCATTAGAGCAGTGCTGTGTTCTGTGTGCCACATCCTGTTTGGCTGGACTTTTCACCAACACTAGACAAAAAGGTGGGGTTTCTCAAAAGCACTGAAGAGCATGTGAACCTCTTGAAAAACAAACCAAGCAAGAAAAAGAAAAAATCTGAAGGATCATGTACAACTGCAACTGTATTAATAGATATGAGCATTACTGAAGCAGATTGGGTCTTCACATTTTCACATTTGTTTTGGCCATGTATTAAACGTGAAAAGTGCTGCCCTGTGGAATTGATTCTCACCATACAGTACAAGTCAAGGGATGTAAGTTGTATTGAATTCTTTTCATTACAGTTTCCTACCTCCCTTAAAATAACACAAATTAATTTGTCTAATGGACAGCTCAGTTGTTTACATTTGCAACTTAACTGGAATGGCTAACTTTGTGGATACATTTATTTTTATGAGTCCTCTCCTATTTGCTGATCTCTGGAATTTCATAATTTGTGACTGTGGATGAAACAACAAATATTCTGCTGCTTCCTTCTGACTGCTTCACCTACAGAATAATGTCTCCATTCTCTTATAAGATATGTGTCAACATTAATCTCACTAAGGATATTGATTAAGACCTTTTACTGTTATTTTCTTTATAAGAATTTTGGATTTCAACCTCTGTACTACATGAAACAGTTACTTTGTAGCCCCTTTTCCTGTGTAACCTTTTTTATGTTGGAGAAACAATAAAAAGTTTATGTTTTTAAAATGCCTGTATAGAGTAGTTTAACAGCTTAGTTTTATAAAACGTATTATGATTGTTTTTAACTTATTGGTAGTACTATTACAAAAGAAATGTGTCTAAAAATAAACTCCTTTGTGTAAATTATTTTTGATACAGCTTGATTTAAACATGCTGCCTAAATTATAGTTGTTCTAGCAATTGGTAAAATATTTTTTATCAACATTTTTATGTACATTTTTAAAACTCCTTTCCTGTTGTCTTATTGAAGTTTTAATGTAATGCATCTTCATGTAAAATATGTTAGAAAATTCATCTTTATATGTTGTTCTTAACAGTTGCTTATCATATGACATGTGTTTTTGAGTCATGGTACAAAATATATAGCATGACTCAAATCTATAATCATAACTCAGCAACTCAGTTATTATTATTGGGGATATGAGGAAAGTAAGAGGTTCAGTTTAAGTGTAGCTTTAGGAAAAATATGTTTTCTTAGTCTAGAACCCTTATGGGTAGCTTGGGAGTTGCTTGAAATATAAAATGTAACACCACACTGTATACATATGCATACTCAAATTGTATTTAATGTTCCTCAAACAACATTAATGTACTTTTGAATATAGTCAGGAGTTTCAAATTAATTACCATGGCAGTTCTGTGTATTCAAATTATTCAATCATCATCATCATCATCATCATCATACTTTATTTAACAAAGCCAAGAGGAAAGAGGAGTGAAACAACTAAAAGAACAATCGATAAAATTTAAATAATACAATATTATTTGGCAGAGTTAACAAGTGCAAATATCAGGCAGAAAATATCTGATTAAAATAAAAAATTGATAGTTTCAGTTCAGTCAGTTAGCAACAGCGTATTAAATTGACTTGCACCTAAAGCAGGTAGATGCTATTGGAAGGGTGTATGTGAAGGATGAAAGTGCTACTTGGTAAATTTTAAGATGGCACAGAGAACAGCAAAAAATTCTGAAGATAAGGAGATGCTCCCTCAATTAAAGAACTGTAAATTGTAATTGAGCCAGTAAAACATTCATCTAGTATTCAGATACGCAGAGCCAGTCTATCAATCAAACAATAAAATTCACAATGATGAAAGTGATAGAGGGCAGCAGTGATTTTGACAGTAAGCATAGGCTAATTACAGCGTGCTGGAGCACGCTTTAAGTCCATGTAAGATTCAAATATGATGAAGAACAGTGATTGTAACCTCACTCCTTTCCCCTTCTGCCTCCAAGAAATAAAATCTGCATTCTATTCGGAAGAGCCTTTGTTCAAGGATTCATCTCTGACAGAGCCTGGAAGTCAGAAGCATATTTTAGTAACAGAGGAGGGAATCTGTGTCGAGACTAGCATAAGCTGATTATAAAATGATAGAACTGTTTCTTGGTGCAATGTGAGGTTATACCTTTGTGCTGCAATACACTGCACAGCTAGGTATCTGCTAGGTCTGCACTTAAGTCCCCTTTTTCCATTTTTAGGCATTTAAGACATGGACCCTGGATTTCTCTATATAAAAGGCACATTTCCTTACACATTTACTGTATGTGGTCTCACTATTATTTAATAGAAATGTGTACACCTTAATCTGTGAGGCATTACTGTCTTAATATTATGTTATTCTTTGAAGTTATGGCTTTATTTGTCCTTTCAGTATCCTTCAGATTTGTTGATACTCCTGATGAAATATGAACAATAGCATCACCTAAGAATTCTAAAGAATTATACTGTAAATCTAAAAATATTGCACAGTGCAAAGTTACGTTTCATTAAAAAGTGAATTCCAGAAAACAAGAAGGTAACATTTTTCATACCTCTAAGTATTCCTTTAAATAAAATTCAACAAAAGAAATTCCCAGTAACATTTTGCTCTTTGGAAGTGCACTGGAAGCCTCTGAACCACATGGAGGCCTATAAAGCTTTACTGTTTCCCTGGGTTATAAAAGGAGGTAATAGATGGAAAATATTCAACAGTGCTCATCAATATGGGTACTGTCAAAGAGCTCTTTGAAGACTGCAGGCAAATCTTTATTGACCTCCACAACTCCACAAAAAGAAAAATCTCCCACTTTTCACTGCAGTGTCCATTAACAAGACATTTATGACCACTTGGTATAGTGGTCACCCTGCCAGGAAGTGGACACAAGTGTATTTTGCCACCACAGGGTGTGTAAAAAAAATATTTGTATCTCCAATACATGCTGACATCTATAGGATACAAAGTGTTGAAACCCACCATTTGAAGTTTTCTGCTTAAATGTGAAATTTATAGCTGTGCTTTAAAGAAGAAATCTCTTCAAAAAGAGGAGACTCTAATGTACCAAACATCATTTGAATGACAACTGGAGCAACGCTTTTATGGTCACATGAAATGAAAACTGAGCTTTTTGCACGTGCTTATTAGTATTATGTTTGGCATTAAAAATTATGAAGCCCATGTTGAGAAAACACGCATCCCAACTGGAAATAATGGGGATGTTTTGCATCTATGGGTCCAAGAGCTCTTGTCAAGATCAAGTACTCTTTTTTGCCAAGCAGCTCATGTTTTGCTTGAATTTGTTCATTCCAAGATCCCAAGCATACATCCAAATTGACAAAGGAATGGTTAACTGCATAAAAAATAAACATTCTCCACTACCCCTGTCTCAAACTCAAGATTGCAGTTCACTAATAAAACAAAAGGGTCTGAAGGCAATTCTACATGGAAGAGTGTTTCTAAATTTCACCTCTGAAGTGCCAGAATCTTATACACGCCACTGGAGGCATCTAATCCCTGCTAGAATAGGATTTACAAAATACGAATTACAGGGGTGAGAATCAAAGTGACCCTTTTGTTTTCTGGACTAAAATTGATTATTTATGACAGATATAATTTAGCTTTGTGCAATGCTATTAAGATTACTGTACAACATTTTTAGTTTTTTTTTAAAAACAAGAAACATTATTCAACCTATAATTCTTTCTGTTATTTAGTGTTTATGGTTCCTATTTTATAAACTTTATAGACTTTTAGAGGGCACTAAATTTGTAAATGTGAATAAACAGCATACTGCAGTTCCTCCCAGACTAACGTCCTTTTTAAAGTAATTTTGGGATTACAATGTAAGAGCTGATTTTCTACCCCTGGTGCTTTAAAAATGTTTTTGGAATGAGAATTTATCTCATTTCTCACAAGTATGCCTATGGAGTATGGGATACGAAATGAATACAAAACCTTGAAAACAGCAATAATACGAATTCTATTGAACCCCCACCTACCCTGGGTAAACAGATTGGATTAATATAAAAACCCAATCAAGAGAACACTCTTCAGCCCAAATATAGCACCAGTTTTACAATTGCTGATCAAGACCATCTGTGGAAAGTCTCCTGATACGGTAAGAAAAGGAGTTAGTAAGTCTAATATCTTAATAATAGTCAAATAGAAAAAGTCACATCTCCAGTGAAAAGGTATTTAGTCTGATATGTGTTTAATCATCTAACAAGGGCACTAGGTAAACGTAATAATGTAGATTAGATCTATAAATAACATACAGCAATTATGAGGGTCTGAACATCTTTCAAGTGAGTGAAAATATTCTTATTTGAAAGGTTTTGTGAAACCTTGATTATAATACAAGATTTGAACTTGGTCTCATGGGAGCTTCAAAATGATATTAATTCCACCATAAACCATATTTATCTAGAGTAACATTACTGTCATAGTCTTCCTTCACAAGCCTTTGAAAATGATGTGTTGGCAAGAATAATCAAGACATAAATATCATTGCCACTATATCATAAATTCAAGTATCCTATAACATAAAATGGCAGTGATTTTGCTGACATTTAGAGGAAAAAAGTCAAGTAGTACATGCTTGTTGTTTTCTGCTTTAGAGTGACAGCTTGTATTCACTATTGAATAAAAGCAATTATTTAAGTGTCAGTTTTTTTTTTCTAATGGAAGACAGACTTTAAATCTCAAAGAACTGTATTCAGTGTCCTGGAGCATACAATAAGATCAGGTTAGACTTGAGATTCAGTTCTTTGGTATCCCAGGCTTGTGAAAAATCAAAAAGTGAGCTTTTCTATAGGCCAGTCAAATAAAGTCTTCTTCTTAGCTCAAATGGATTTTCCTAAGATCACAGATTCCATCTTAATATGTTCTTTAGTTCTTTCAAAAACCAGAAAGTATCTGTTGTTATAAAATAAATTCGATCTGAAGTACCTAAGAGGAAAGTCTGCACCTAAAATGAGCTAAAAAATACAGATTGTGCTCAAATGATAATTTAATAATAATAATAATAATAATAATTGCTTACACTTATATAGCGCTTTTCTGGACACTCCACTCAAAGCGCTTTACAGGTAATGGGGACTCCCCTCCACCACCACCAATGTGCAGCATCCACCTGGATGATGCGACGGCAGCCATAGTGCGCCAGAACGCTCACCACACATCAGCTATCAGTGGGGAGGAGAGCAGAGTAATGTAGCCAATTCATAGAGGGGGATTATTAGGAGGCCATGATTAGTAAGGGCCAATTGGAAATTTGGCCAGGACACCGGGGTTACACCCCTACTCTTTTCGAGAAGCGCCCTGGGATTTTTAATGACCACAGAGAGTCAGGACCTCGGTTTTACGTCTCATCCGAAGGACGGCGCCTGTTTACAGTATAGTGTCCCCGTCACTATACTGGGGCATTAGGACCCACATGGACTGCAGGGTGAGCGCCCCCTGCTGGCCCCACTAACACCTCTTCCAGCAGCAACCTTAGTTTTTCCCAGGAGGTCTCCCATCCAGGTACTGACCAGGCTCACACCTGCTTAGCTTCAGTGGGTTGCCAGTTGTGAGTTGCAGGGTGATATGGCTGCTGCATATTTAAAAGGATTATGTTCTAAATTAAGAGTTGTGTACCAGTAGAAAAGATTATTTTACACATATCCCATGTATATTTAATATACAGTATATATATATATTTTACATAGAATGCATTCTACTGTATACATAAGAGTCTAAATCCAGATTCTGAGTTCACCACATGACATGAAACCCCTACATGACAGAAACCTTTAGATCCTGTTTTAATAGCAAGTACTGTCATCACAGTAATCAGTTTTTCCTTTTCTGCTAGCTGGCTCTTTCATAAAGAACACTGTGTAACCATATGCTGACATAAAATGTATTAGCCAACCGCAATAACTAAACAGGCATGTCTATCAAACACTGCAATCTGTTTTACTTGTGTTGCCAAAGTATTAGAAATGCATGAAAACATTTTAGTTCATTACTGGATTTGAAATGCACCAAAGCTTTTTCACCAAGTGTTTCTGTTTGTGACGAATTGTTTAAATTTACAGCAAGTCATGGTTACTTGTGCATTAATTAAACAGATGATTTAAGTGCTACTTAGGGAATTTAAATTTACAGTTGAATTGATTCAGTAAACTCTGTACTGATCTGAGGAATACTAATACTTATTGTTGGAATACATTATTGTTATCACTTGCCCAGATTTCTCTCTTTTTCTCTCCTTACCCCACTCCTTTCTTTCATATGTCTTCTTTCTCCATCTTTACCTACACAGCTGAAGAGGTGTAGCTGTTTTTAGCCTTTCTTCATCATTTTCAGCATTTGTCAATTTTAGAAATAAACTCTGGTTGTGATTTTACTACTTGCTTACTTTCGTTTTATTTAACATTACTTATTTACACTGGTTGAATGGACAGACAATAAAATAAAAAATGTGCAGGCCAAAGTATACACTCCTAATGGTTCTTCTCATGCATTAATAGTTATTTGAATAATTAAAAATATTTAGCACTAGCAGTAATGATGAACAACATATTCCTTTTTGAGTAAAAATAAGAACAGAAAATAAATACTTAGTAAAATATTTTACAGTTGATACCCTTTATTGTTTTATAACAAAACCTGAAAATGCTTACAATTTTTCACAAGATTTTCTGTGAGAAAGTATAATATAATTACCTGATTATATTTGAAAGTACACATTTAACAAGGTGAAACTCAAATCCTAGTCAAATATGTGTTTTAAGAAATATGATTGTAAGTAAATTTACATTTATACAATTAAACTAGTTTCATGAATCTCTTATTAGCAGTGGATCCTTATCTACAGAGCAGTTTGCGTGTGGAACTGAGAGCCCATTACAAAGAGCTCTTTCTAGATGAATGCACTATAAATGTTTTCCCAAGATTGTAATGGGTTGTAAGAATTACAATCCAAACTCTTCTGTCAGTTAATGAAAGATATGATACCTTTATGATACGTCTTACATACATCATATTAAAAATGCTGCCCATCTCTGTTCTTTCTTCTCCTTTTCACAGGTGTTATGGTCAAGATGTTTATTTTATTGCTATACACTTCCTAAAACAGCTCAATCTGCATGTCAGGAAAGTACATAAAGTGTTTTGTAGAAGTATAAAGTACATGAACTTAGATTGAGTTTTATCCAGCCATTCTGTGTCAAAATGTCAAGCAAAATGTATTTATGATGAACAGTCATTTTGCCTTGTCCATCGTACAGAAAACTTGAAATTGCCAGCAGGCAACTGAAATGTCAGATGATTGCAATCAATGTATCAGCCACATTAATAACTTGAGATTGCTCTACAAAGCAACAAGAATGGATTACAGTATTGATATGAGGGGACACTAGGATGTTTTATTATAAACCTTTTTTTATTGTTATTGTCATACTGGAAACTGATATTGAATTAGGTATTGTTTTAAATATATTTTATATTTAAACATTGTAGAATACCTCTGTAAAAAGTCTGGTAGCAAGTTACAAGATTCAATTATTTTGTATCTAATTAGTACACTCATTTTTGCCACTGCAGAGTGTAAAAGCATTATTAAAATACATAGGAACAAAATCTTACATTGACTTTCTGAGTTTCTGAAACTGAAACTAAGCATACTAGCTATTACATGCTAGACATCCTTCTGTTTGTTTAAATGTATTGGATCTTTAATTCTGGTTAAAGTGTTTCCAAATCAGTTTCTGATACAAACAAGTAAGAAACTTCACAAAGTACTTACAAAGTACTTGGTTCAGTTTTATTAGATGAAAGAACAGAAGCTAACTAGTGCGCTTCAAATTTTACCTTCATCTAGAAAAAACATTAAGAGGTGCTGCATTGCAACAAAATTAAACTTTTAGTCATGTTTTGTCATGGTTCCCTGTGGAGAGGGATGTTTCAGAGACAGTCATATGTAGGGATGGCACATTTGTAAGATGGGACTGGCACAAATATGATAACTGATATCAGGCTAATCAACACTGTGTTAGCCACACTTGTTAATTCAGAAACTGTTGCTCTGGAATACTACCTCCTTCTCAAAGTGGCTCAGTCATCAATGACTGTGTAATTTGTGTTTGAAAATTGACCTTGTTCGGTGAAAGCCATTATCTTGAAGAAAATAGAAAAAAAAATACTAACAATTCTACACAGGGAGCACCATGGAACAGAAGTAAGGCTACATTTTGACAGCTTAACATTACGGAATATATTTAACTTATACTATCGGCCACCCGATTGAGATAAAAACAGGCAATATTGAATTTTGAGCAGTGGCATTCACTGTGTATAAAAGTTTAAACAAAAAAGCGTGTCTAGAAATGCAGTGAACACAAAATTTAGTTGCAGTTATTAGGTTTCCGTGGATACCAGAAAATATTACAACATTTGCTTTGTTTCCATAGATAGCTTCAGCCCACGTAACCCTAAAACGAACAATCAGTTGTACTTCAGACCAGGGTGTCCGTGAGCATCCCAGATAAAGTAGGCAGCTTTTTGGATCCATGAGCTACCTTTGATGCATTTGATGTTTGGAATAATTCTGTTACCACACGCAAGCCTCAGTCTTATCTGGCAATCACACTGACCTAATTGTACCTGTTAGCAGAAATGAAAAAGACCCTCGCACAGAGGGCTTCAAATTTAGAAATTAATGTAGTTAATAATCACAGTGCTTACTTACTTAAAAAAGGCACAGAGTTAATCAGTTAATATTTCAATCTGACATGAGAATATTGCTTTTGGGTTCCTTAGAGTTTAGTGGGATAAAAAAAAAAACTTCTTTTTCTTGAATACTAATACAACGTTATCATTAAGATCACTATAACAAAGGATACCAAACATTATTAGCCTTTATTTCCTTGTCCTGTACACTTTGTCTCATTTGGTGATTTAGTCTCCATTTACCCCTTTTCTGTGTTTCTTGCCCTAAGCAATTTGTTTTGGTTTCATATGCCAGATGCTAGGCAATTATCCTCAGTTACACCTGCAATATTCCCTCCCTGCACTGTTATACCTCTCTAGTTAATGTACAGCATCCACAATTTTAGTAAAACTGGATATTGGCAAAATCTCCATGGAATTACTGTGATGTTATGGTATCCTTGGGGGGTGGGGTGGAGGGGGGCATTGTAGAGCAGTGAATAGGACTATGGACTCATAAGTGGAAAGTTCTGGGTTTGAGTTCTTCGTGAAGAGTCCCATTACATGTCTTTGATCAAAATGTTATCCCTATTGCTGTAGTTAGTTGAACCCTCTGTAGACTACGTAGAAGTGAGGACCAGCATTGCTGGGGGTGATCCAGTGATAGTGTCTTATCCTGGGGGAGGAGGGAAGTAGTCAGCTCACTCAACACTAGAGAAACCAGGATAATTTCCAGCCAGAGGAGACCCTAGGCTCAGTTATGGACTTTTCTCATTTTTATGGTATCTGTAATGCTCTATGCAGATGAACTGTGAACACAAGAGACAGCTACTTGTTTTCTGATGATTATGTGCACGTGATACTTTTTGGTGTGCAAAAACATAGAAAATCAGTTGTCATCAAGCATATGTGTCCTACTGTATTTACAGCATCCTGTTTCTTTGCCTGTTTTTATCTCTTTTAAACTTCTGTTGTTTCTGACAAATTAAAATGTACATGAATTGAAAAAATAAACATGATTAGTGAATGGAAATCTGGACAGCATTGTATTTTTAAAAATAGTTTTATGACTTTAATACAGCTGTTGTTATGTTAAGCTTTAATAAACAGCCAATTATAACAGACTAAGTATTTAATTGTTTAATCAATCTGTCCTACTGTATATACTATAATGCCTGGAAATCAGAAGGATGTGACTTTTAAAATTCATGTTTGTTTTTAATTAATATGGTATGCTTCATAGCCATTTGTACCAGCAAAGAAAGGGTAGTTTTATCTCTTTTGTTTCTCCAGCTCAAGTGCCAGTTTTTCATTGATTTAAATCCAGCCAAATTCCTATTTTAAGATCCCCTCCTGTCATTAAGTTTCTATTTTGAGTTCTCTTCCTGTCATTTTGTTTAAGTCTTCCTCCAAGGCAGTAGGTTATATTTCAAAATTAACAAAGTAGCGTCAAACAGAAAAAAGATGCAGACTTATTGACTCTCTTATGTATTGTCACATAACATCTTGGAATTACTATGACTGTTTTAGCTTTTTTCTTAGTCAGGAAATAAGAACTGAAGGTCCACTATCCCAGAGCTTAAGAGGTACAGAGGGTCTTTATATACACTTTTCATAAATCTTACTTTATAAATACAGTATTTGAAATACAGTAAGCACATCATTAGAATTCTGCACTGTAATAACTATATAAAGATCTAATTTAGATATAGATATTATAGCTTTTACATCCCAAAAAGTATGACATCTGAGGAATATAACCGTGAAAGCTATGTACAGTGTATAGGGAAATCATGCAAATAAATTCCCCATGAGAATATTTTTAAATCTTAGTAATAAAACATAGTAAGATGTAAAAAATAAATGTAACTTCAGCTTCAGTTGAAGCCATCCGTACCGTAAATTCCGGTCTGAGCAATAACATAACCAGAATTACAAACAGAATAGAGTATATGTTATACTTGTATATGTTAACGTCTTCCCAAGATGCCCATGTTAATGTCTTAGGTCTTTTCTGCGAAATATAGGTACTCAGGGCAGAAATTCCCTGGTTCATGTGATACTGAGCTTCTTAATGATGATAACACTGTCTGGTCTGTTACTTTGCAGATTTGAACTATGCAATAAGCTACTGTGAATGCTTCTGTTTTGAACTAACTACGCAAGTAAAGCTCATGTGACCTTAAATATGTATTGTGTACAAAACCTGATGTGCTTACATTCTCATAGGAGTACCTCATATCAACTGAATTTTCCAGTATTCTGTGGTCAGCAGACTGGAAGTTCCAACATACACACCAGTTTCTATTTTTAACAAGGACAAATTATTAAGCACAATGGACCAAAGGCATCTTCCCAGCTGTGCACGAGCTGCTGTGTAAACATGCAGAATCTCTAAAGGTGAGTGGTCTCGTGGGAGAACATCTGTGCCCACACTGTTCTTATGACTGGGAGGTTTCCGCTTTCAGGCTTATACTTTGCATCCCTTGGATATGATTATGAATTTCAGCTAGCAGGCACTTTAATTCTTATATTTATTCTCTTTGACAAGAAGGGTCTGCTCATTTCATGAGCTGTGTTTCCCATAGTTAGAGAGCTATGTTCCATTGGTTGTACTGTCAGCTTACAAAGTTAAAGAGGTTGAGCACGTTGAAAATTATACCCTAAACGGAGAAACAGTAGAAAATCAGTTTCATATCAAGACAAAACTTGATATGAAATTTACTGCGTTTTAATACACATGGCCTCTTGAAGTGCTTTGTGTGTCAGAGTGAGAGGATGTCCATTCGGTCCACCTGCCCTCTTGGTAGGTAGTAATTAATTCGACCTCATCCGTCACTATGTCTTGTTTACTGAATTATATAAGAGTTAAAAAACAAAACTTGTGAATGTTGATTGCTTTGCATAATAATAGATGGTACTCATCTGTGCTATAAAGCTGACGGTTTGTTACAGCTACAAAAGTTAACAGCATGGGGTAACTATTTGTGCTATTCCAGGTTCATTTTAAAAGAAAAAAAATTGACTGAGAGTAGGTAATTGTTACATAAGTCACATCCAAAGCAGCTATTGATGTAGAGGTTGCTGTAATTTCACTTAACACTGTGTCATTTGCAAACCAGTAACCATTTAACTGTGTCCTTAATTATAGCTATACAGTAATGTTTATGTAGTCCTGCAGCTCTTGGATGCAATGACAATTAGTTCTGGGCCAATGTTATTCTTTCACCATAATGAGAAAATGATTGCTTACCTCACCAATGCTACCACAAGTAAATGTCAGTTTATAAAACTGATACATGTATAAGGCTGAACTATAAATAAAAGACATATATTAAATTAAATCTAAATATGTAATACTAAATTTGTGTTAAATATGAAGGATAATCCGTTCTTCAAACCATCTGTTGGCCTGCCAGAATTGCATCTGGATTTTATAAATTAAAACATGTCTGTTTTTCAGCACAGTGCTATTAGTGACCCAACTCACACTTAGCACCAGAGAACACATAGCAGTTAAAAAAAAGTAAAAAAAAACTCAATGTTCTTTTTCTATGTGGAATTAAGCCTTTACTTGTTCTCTAGCACCTTGCACGCTGATGCAGTTCCCCCTCTAATCACTTACAACCCTGCATTGTGCAGAGGTTCCTACAACGCAGGCATGAAGTTAATAGAAGAGACCAGATCAGAGGAGTGTAGGTGAAATTATAACACAGGACCGAGTAATATAGAGCACGAGCTGCAGGACTGTGAGAAATGATAATATTGTACATATACGTCTGTGCTGAACATCTATTTGGTTACACGGGCATGCATAATTTGTAATGGCAGGATGTGAGCCAATGTGATTAAGTCAGGTAAATGGATTTTAGCCCAGACAAATCTGCCTATTAGGCACGAAGCTTTGGATGTTTATCACCACCATTTTATTGCATTTTCATCATTCAGTGACAAAACTAGGCCTTGGTGTTTGTCTTAACCTCGTTTTTCTTTTACATCAATACTAGAGATCCAGGATTGCACGAAGAAGAGTAAGTAATAAATAAGATGCATCAATAATTGTATGCAAAAGCCATTTGTTTTAAACCCTGCAGGAATTGTTAATAACCTTTGAAGGTCTGTGAATATAAAAATACACAGTCTTTAACATAGAATTAGTACTTAAACCAAATACAGCTAGTTTACAGTGATGAGGGCTGGTGGGTTTGCTATTTCACACCAAACTATGTGCATATTTATCTGGTAAAGGACCAAAAATCCGTTAATAAAATTACCTTTTGAAATCACTTAACAGCTATAGACATGCTCTGGATTAGTATATGTTGTACTAGTAAGGCCTAAATTAAATTAAAAAAAAACAATCATACATTACATACAGCTGTGGAAAGTTCATCTACTGAGGACATTTTCTGTTCACTGGGGTCTACCTGATATACATTCCTGAAGAGCATATCTGTGTAGATCTGCACATCACAGTTAAGTTAATTCCCTGTTTCCAGGGCAGCATCAAATCAGCTGTAAATAGAACAGCTTAAGGTTCACAGTGCATATCCCCATCAGCTCTGTCTCCTGGAACAGCTTGCAGCATTTTAGTGTGGTTCAATCAGAAATGTGCTTTACATTCTGGGTATACTCTAGAACAGGATATATATTGACTGCTCCTGTATGGAAATGTAATTTTTTATTTTTCTTTTACAAAAAATGTAAAATCAGTAGGTTCCATCCTTGCTCTTAATCATACAAACCTTACTAAATTGTTACTTTTTAATACTATTCCCACAAATTAAAACAGGCAAGCAGCAATATAAAACAGAGACCAATGGGATAATATGTATATCCATTCCAGTATTACCACATCTTACTCATACGTAAGCGTTGAAATACTGACACTTCATTGCACAAAGATGTGCATCAGGAAGAACAATATGTTGTAATATTATCTAGGAGCATAGTGAATATGTTTTAGCTAAGCCTATCATGTTTTGTAGCTGTTTGTGGGATTCTGTTGCTGAATCCTAAAAGGTGAACATAGAGGGTATAATCATGATGAAATTATTGCTCTAATGTTCCTCCTGCATAGCAAAAATCAAGAGTATATGCAACAGATTATTTTTATTATTTTTAATGGCATAGTATAAGAAATAATTCTCCATCATCTTTAAAGGAAATTTAGAAGAGAAGAATTCTGCAATTCTCCGCATATACTATTTTGTTAATATTTAAAATAAATAAAAAAATAAACATCCTTTTGCTGGGGTAAAGCTCTGTTTGAGATCAAACTGGTTTTCAATATTTCTAAAATCATATATGCCACCCTGTTAAAAACAGCAATCAGCTAATCCTACAGTGTGATTGGCAATCATAAACTAAGTATAATAAGAGACTGTAGAATGACTAAGTGGGATATCCACGCTTATTTCAATACTACAAAATCCACAAGAGTTATTATAATTTACAAGACAGGTAGTGTAGACATATAGAAATCATTTCTCCAGAGATCAAGGTTGAAGATCAGTAAGGTGAAGTGTTCATTTTTACAGAGTAAATCCAGGCTTTGTGTAACATGCAGCTGCTGTAAATCCGTTCAGAGGGTTATTAGATAAGCATGCTGCCAGCTAACCTGATAGACTGCTGGTAGGTTGTCACTAACACGACTTACCACAAGCTGTGAAATTGGTGTGGGGTGATTTAAAGTCCTACATGTATATACATACAGTGATTTGAGAAAGTACACCCCCTATGGTTTTACATACAGTATTAAGACATATCTGCCCTTCATCGAGTCTTCACGAAGTCCTAACAGTAGATAAATCTAACCTCATGTGACAGACTTTGTCATTATTAATTAAACAAAAAAATCAGTCAACATTCAGTAGCCTTGTGCAAACAAATAAGTGCACTCTGTGATTCAGTAATATGTGGAGCTCCCTTTAGCAGCAATAACTTGAAGTAAAAGTTTCATGGAAAAGTTTAACAGTCTGACATTTTCTGGGAGGAATTCTGGCCCACTACTCTTTACAAAACTGCTTCTGCTTGGTGATGTTTGAGGGCATTTTGGCCACAGCTTAGTCCTGCCACAGCATCTCAATGGGGTTGAAGTCTTGAATTTTAACTTGGCCAGTCCAAAATCCCGATTTTTTTCTTTTTCACCAATTTAGACATAAATTTACTGGTGTGTTTTGGATCATTGTCATGTTGCCGGATCCTCTTTTAGCTTATCTTTAGCTGTTGGAGAGATGGTCTCACGTTTTTCTCCAGAATGCGCTGCTATAGAGAAGAATTCAGGGTGGACTCAATAAATGTGAGCCACCCTGCGGCTGCAAAGAAGGCCCAAATCATCACCCCTACACAAACATACTTGTCGGTCAGTATGAGGTATTTGTGGTGATACACAGTGTTTGATTTTCACCAAATAACTCCAAATTGGTCTCATCTGTCCGTGGAACTTTGTTCCAAAGGTCTTGTGGCTCATGGAAGCACTTCCCGATGACCAAATTACCTTGTGCACTTGTTTAGCAACCCCCCCATCAAATTAAATTTTATAACCTTCATGAAATGGAAGCAGTAAGGGTGCACATACTTTTTCACAGAGAATAACATTCTTACAGAATAGAATTTACAACTCAGGCCATCAATATATTTGCTTTAAAACACTGTATGAACTGTCCTACAATTTTTATTTTTGACAAATATTCTATCATTAGAAATTTCGTGTTGAATGGTGTTCTCAGTGAGCATGGTTTCAATGTAAAATAGGTTAACAGCCAGGAAAAGTCCATATGTATTAGTTGTAACTGTTAAAATGCAAGCGCATTAAATGCCAAATGCAACAGTTTGAAAAGCTGAAGCCCTTTCTTTCAAACTTTTGCTTTTAGGGTAATTAAGTCAACATTCCAATTTACAACAATGCAGTGTTTAGAGCCATATAGGCAAAAAAATAAATGTGAAGATCACATTGAAATATCACTTTTCCTAAATTTCCTTTCTGTCCTAGAACACAACCATGCCATCAAACTTCCTCTACTGTATAACAAATGTACAAAGCAATAGCTAACAAAGAAAAACAGAAAATGACAGTGCAACCATGAGTAAGACTAAATTATACTTTACAACCTGTAGTGATGAGATAGATATTTAAGTTATCTTTAAATATGTAGGCAGTTGCCAAGACTAATATAGTCTTGAACTGCACAACAGAAGACTATGTCACAGTACCTGGTAAGTTCCCATCTTCAGCAGTTTAAGAAGGGAGATCTTTGATTCCAAACTTTACTCAAGCAAGAGGCCCTTAATAATACCTGGAAGTAGACCAATTGGTGCATTACAATTGAGTAGGAGAACATTAAACGTCTCCTCTAAATTTCAATGGAAGCCAGTTTCATTTACAGAGGATGGGATTTACTGTACTGTACTGAAGTGTACACACAACAAGAGGATACAACAAGGCAACCACATTTGGGAGTTCTCTGCATTTCAATAATGTTTCCAAAGTCTAAATAATTAACAAGCCTTTTCTAAAATATTTTACCATTTTAATAACAAATGCAAACAATTGTGTACAAAAACAAATTAAAATGAATTATTATCCAAGTTAGATATTAATTTAGATATTAAAATATCGTAAGAAGATTAATAAAAGTGTTGCATGCTGTTCAATTACTCAAGAACAAAGCACCATGTTTTGTTTGAAGGTGTACCACAAATATGCCACATTTCTAATGATATATATGTGCAGAAAATAATAGGTTTTGCATTTATTTAGATAGAATGACACAAATAAGATATGAGATTTTCAATAAGTTGGTAATTTTAAAAACATCCCACTAAAAAAGATAGAATAGAAACATAATATCCTGTGTATTTTCAGTAAAGCAGGATTGAATCACATTGTAGTCACTTCTTCCTTTTCAATCACTAAAACATTTTTTTTATTTCCCTTTCGTTAGCTATATTTATTTCATTGCCGAGTTTCTGTTGTCTTGCTGTGATGTTGATACATAATAATGGGAACAACTAATGGAATGTATCACAAGATATGACCTTTCATCCCTAAACTAATATATTTATTTATTAATTTGCTTGAGGATAGAAGCTATTGAAGAATCTAGTGGTAAGTGTCCGTATGCTTTTGTATCTCTTGCCTGAGGGCAGTGGGGTGAAGAGCTCATGCCCGGGGTGGTGACAGTCCTCTGTGATGGCCAGAATTCTACCACGGCAGCGGGCCTCATAGAGCTGTTTAATCACTGCCGATGATCTTCTGGGCCACATTTACCATTCTCTGCAGTGCCTTTCTCCTTTGAGAAGAGGTGTTGCCATACCACACGGTGATCCCGTTGGTGAGGATGCTCTTGATGGTGCAGCGGTAGAAGTTCACCAACACAGGCACTAGCATCCCCCATCGTTTGAGGCACCTCAAGAAATAAAGGCGCTGCTGAGCCTTCTTCAAGACAGAGTCCATGTGCACAGTCCAGGTTAGATCATTAGAAATGTGAATTCCCAAAAACCTAAAGCTGGTGACTGTTTCCACTTCCGTTCCATCAATACTGAGTGGGCTGTGAGTGTGTGTCCTTTGTCTCTGAAAGTCCACTATTAGCTCTTTCGTTTTATTTACGTTCAAGTCCAGGTTATCGCTACGACCACCTAAGTAGCTGTATGACTTCATCTCTGTAAGTGGACACATCATCATCGCTGATCAGGCCTATTATAGTGGTGTCATTCGCAAACTTAATGATGCGGTTGTTGCTGTGTCTTGCTGTGCAGTCGTGAGTGAACAAGGAGTACAGCCTTGGACTCAGACAGCAGCCTTGTGGGGTTCCAGTGCTCAGGGTGAGTGGTGTTGATGTTTTATTACCTATCCACACCACATGTGGTCTCTCGATTAGGAAGTCCAGCAGACAGTTTTTAACAGAGTTGCACAGACCTCATCCCCTGAGCTTTGTCACCAGTTGACTGGGTATGATGGAATTGAATGCTGAACTTTAGTCCACAAACAGCATTCTCACATATGAGTTCTTAGTGTCCAGGTGTTCCAAGGCTGTATGTAGAGCCAGGGAGACAGCATCATCAACTGACCTGTTGTTCTGGTAGGCGAACTGCAAGGGGTCCAGAGACTCTGTGATGGAGGAGTTGATGTGTGACAACACCAGCTTCTCCGTGCATTTCATCACCACAGATGTTAATGCAACTGGGCGGTAATCGTTCAGGCACGTCACTTTTGCCTTTTTGGGGATTGGAACAATAGTGTTTTTTTTAAGCAGGTGGGGACAATGGACTGTGACAGGGAGGAGTTAAAGTCCGTAAACACTGTGGTCAGCTGGGCTGCGCATGTCCTAAGGACGCGGGATGGTATCCCATCAGGCCCTGCAGCCTTAAGGATTTTCACCCTACTCAGAGTCTTCTGCACGTCCTACTCTGAGAGTTTCAGAACAAACTTGCCCTGTACACTAGGGGTCTTTTCAGCAGTGTCCATGTTCAGAGCATCAAAGCGGGCATAGAAATGGTTTATCTTGTCAGGCAGGGATGTGTTATTCGTGTCGATCTCCTGGCTGAAGCCCTTGAAGCCTGTGATTGACTGTAATCCCTGTCAGTGCACTGCGTTTCAAGCCCCACTCTGTAGCTCCATTTTATGGCTTTCTCTAATGCATACCATGATTCCCTGTGCAGCTCTTTGTCACCCCCTTTGAATGGGGTGGATCTATTTTTTATTTTGTTGCAAATGTCGTTGTTGAACCATGGTTTCTGATTGGGAAATGTCCTAATTTTCTTTTCTGGTACACAAATGTCGGTGCAATACTTAATATAGCTGGTGACCGCGTCTATATACTCATGTAAATCTGTCGGGAGCTCTGAATGCATCCCAGCATGAATGCGTACTCTATTGCTATATTGATACGTTTGGCAAAGTAAACTTATCAGAATGCTTTGATGTTTTCTACAGGTGTGTAGGAGAACTGGTCACATCATGAAGAAAGGAGATGAAGCTCTTGACTGAAACATTATTGTATGCTTTGTATAATTATGTTTTGCATACTGCAGTGTGTGAGCTTCTCTTTTCCTCTTGCAATGGTTCAACAGTTCCTTTCAGAAAGCGAGAAGTTAAAAGCTTTGTTTATAGGTTTTGTATGTCATATACAATAATTTTCCACCTCCATTGTGTGGATTGTTTGAGGTCAGTGGACTGTCACTGACATTCAAAACAAAAAAGAAAAGAAAGTTACAAATGAGAGAGACACTGGCTAGATCCAATGAAATTACCAAAGTTAACCACCAGTCTTATAAAAAGTCTTTGTTCCACAAATGTGTTCTTATATGTAAAACTGAAAGGTCACAAGGCACATAACTGAATGATTTACTTTCATGTACCAGCAACTTCAATTGCTCAACTTTTCATTCAATTTACATGCATTCAATTGTTCAGTCAGATCACCCTTAACAAGCAGGGGGAAAATATTTGTTTCTAAACTTTGTTTTGCTCACAAATTCCATGAGCTTGTTTTTGTCATATTTTGCAAATAAGATCACTGTTTCCATCATGTGTACTTGCATAGGAGCAAATATACTTCATATTTTCTAGATAGTTTGTATGTAAATAAGTTACAGTGGTGTCCATTACAAATTCCACTCAGTCTGTCAGTCTCAAATGGCTAAAGAATAAAGTAGAAGCAACACTTTTAAGAAAGATCAAAAATCTGTTTCAGGCCAAATCATAAAAGCTATAACTGAAAAATGGGCACTTAGTTTTCCTAACAAATCAACACTACTTACTTACCAATTTCTCTTAATATTTGGAATGCAAGTGGGAATGTGTATAAACATTTTTGTCTAATAGAATTTTAAAAGGCATCGCCAGTAATTTGTCTTTTATTACAAACTTTAAAGACACAACTATTACTTATTAAGAAAAGCTGAGTTTTCATACTGTAATCACTGATCACTTTTCAACTTTTTCTAATAACTACTACTCTATGCAGTAGTGTGGGAATGACAATACCCCCAGGTTTATTATTCTGTATTTGATTTGGATGTAAAAAATTCAGTTTAGCATTTTAATTAGGTTTCTATTTATCTCTGTGTATCTAATGTTTAAAAGTTTACTCCTAACCCTGCTGTTATACAGATAAAATCACATTTCTGTTTAGTAGCAAATACAGTCTCCTTACACTTTCATTCTAATTTTAGCTGAAAAAAAACAGACTGAAATAAAATAATTCTCCAAACATAACTTAGAAAAACAAATTATGTTAATGGAATAAGAGAACACCAAAAAAGCAATCAAAATATAAATCTCTGTATCTTATAGAACAACAATTTAGCGTAGGTAGTAAGCTGAAATCACAATTAGGTCAAGAGGTAACCTATGATTAGCTAATTCCTGTCTCCAGATACTGTATATTTCACCCACAGGTTACTAACTGGCAGAGTGCCTTGTAGCTCCTTTAACAGCAGAGGCTATAAGGAATCACTGCACAGGAAGACACTTTATGATGTACCAGGTCAAGCACAGGGCAAGTAGCTGGCAAAGGCAAAGAGATAGCTTTTAGGTTCTTGTTTCTTGCCACCATTTAAATTTTTAATAGAAGTGCAAATTGAAACCCATGCAGCTATTTGTAGAGCTTCTGTCAGAAAGTAGATATCTGTTTCTCCTAATTGATGTTTTAATTCCCCAAGTCCTATTAATCATAATTATAATTTCCTCAACATTGCCTTCCAAGTACATCCATATCTAAAGAGTCCTTGTTAAAAGGCCTTGTGAGAAAAATCAACTGATTCAGGAAAGGAAATACACACGGCCTCAGGGAATGGCCATCAGGTGGCACTGTACTCAGCAGTGGGACCCATTTTAAAAGAACACAACTGCATGTTGTCTGTGATGCTTACTTAGTAATGATTCAGCAGGTTAAAGAACGTTGCACAAACTATCACTAATAAACAGATAATAATGCAGTATGTCAGCAATTCATTATCTTAGAAACTGACATTCCTGTCCTATCAGATGGTCATTTAACACTTGTAGAGGTGATAAGTGAAAATAAGCATGCAACAGACAAGAAGGCAACTGCTAATAAACACCGGGTGCACAGGGTTTGCTACAGTATTTGATATGCATAGCTACCACTTCCAGGGACATGTTTTTGTAGCTATAGTTTGTCTTTAATACATTCCCCATCAAAATGAGCAGTTATATGATTTATGTATCACCTCCTGGTGCCAAAGGCTTTTCCCTCAGTTTCCCTCAAACAAGACCAAGATCACATACTTCTGATTTTCAAATATGATTGCAGATATATTATTCTCAGAGGTGAGACTTTATAATCACCCTGTACGAGCATGTACTGTATATGACTAGATAGATCAATAGATTTTTGAAAGCACAGAATTTGAATTAAGAAATGTTATGTTAAAATTGTATGATACTAATAATATACAGAAATAGTTGATATCCGACACGTTTAGGCAAATATCACCTTGTGTTTATCTTACGGACACATGTAGAAAAAAACACTTGTACAAGAGCGGTGTCTTCTTTTCATTCTTAGCATTTGTGAAATCCATACAAAGGCCAGAGGCATGCAAGCACTTCTTGCCCGAACTGACCTGATAGCTGTGTCAATGGAATATGTCCCAGAAAGATGATCCACAACACAACACAAGAGGCCAGATCTGTCACCACCCTGCATGCCAGAGCTGGCAAAGGCTTAGGCATGAGCCTCATGGATTTTGATCCTATCTCATGCTTACATGCACATAGATCTGAGGCATTTACTATTAATAACTCTAGTGATTACTGAGACAGAAGACGAAAAAACTGAACTACAAGTAATGAATTTGGAAAAGCTGCTATAGTGTTTGGGTGAAATTTTTATTTAAAAGCACTTTAAAAAGTTTTTTGTGTGCTTTAATAAGTACTGGAACATTTACATGTCTACAAATCTAAGGGCACAGTACTCATGTCTTTGTTGCTGCAATATCATTCACTTGATGAAAGGTGACTATCCATTGAATGACAATACTGACAAGAACAGTTTGTGTTCTGTATAAAACTAGTCCCAATAACCTTAAATCACCTTTATGTGTAGAAAGATTCTTAATTCATCTGGCATTATGTATTATATTCTTTGACATGTCTTTCAGTAATGAAGCCCACACATATTCAGAATGTCTTTGCAGTGTTCTAACCTCCATAAACAGGAACAGGTTTCATATAACAGTGGAAAGAAACTGTCAGTAATATTTAGTGCAAGTATCAGTAGAAAGTATCGGGATTTAAATCTGTTATTACATTATTTATATAATAACATTTACATAGTCCTCTACCAAAATATAATTTTAGTCTCTCACTTTCATCAAAACTTTATCTTTCAGGGCCGCTTGGGTCACTACCGAAATCTACTGAAATCTGAAGCAAATTGGAAATTTTGTGGTTACTGATTATCACCATGGCAATTGGAAAAACATTTAGAATTTCATTACTGAGACATTGCCACTCTATACTTTATCTTGAAATAGCCTTTGAAATTGATTTTTAACTGCTAGGTTTGTTTACTTTCTCTCATTATTTTTTTTAATTTATGTAGCACACTTGTTTTTGAATTTTATCCTGTATTTCTACTAACATCTAATTCACCCTCATCACAAAAGAACTCAGTAGTTTATTCATAGCATTTGCATTTAAATGTACATTGAATAGTGTTGTTCCCATGTACTTTGCAAAATGCTGGACATATGATAAATATCCATTAACATGCTTCTATAAATAAAGCCAGATTTAAATAAATATTGCTTTCTCTCTGTGCAGCAATTGCTTTTCTATATATAGTGTTTTTTTTTCCTTTTTTGTTCTTCAAATGCAATAATTTGGTGTCCCTATATGGTTGGTGTCTTGATTGGATATAGCATGCTGTTCTCCCTCTGCAGCACTTAGGTCTCCCTAAACAATATTTTGTTGTCTCTAAACAGAGTTTTCTTCTCCCTGTACAGTGTTTTTTTTCTACCTACACAGCGTTGTGTTCTCTCTGTACAATATTTTGTTCTCCATATTCATTTGAGTCTTCTTAAGCATTGTTTCATTGTCCCTCAAAAGTGTGTTATTCCCAAAAATATTGGAATCTAGGTGTGTATGTCACTATTGATCATTGGCTGTTTGCTATTAATCATAAGGTACTCTCTGAGATTAGTGTATCAATTTGTAATTGTTTCAGTAAATTCAAAACATAAAATAACGACATTCTATACTGTATTTTGGTATGCATGTGCAGTGTTTTTGTCTCCATGTGCAGGATTATTTTCTCCATTGACAGCATTATGAAAAGATGCCTGTTACTGCATTAGCTTTCTTCACTGGCTTACTAAAAAAGATCTGCTGTCTCTGTAATTCTGCTTTTAGTTTACTTATAAGTGTAGCCTGTTTCTTACAGGAAATGTTATCTCAAAATCCTTGCGTAGTATTGAAAGCTGCCCATTGGCACTGCTGTTCTTTCAAACATCAACTGGACATCTGTGTGTCTCTGATTATGCCGGCAGTCATTTAATACACATAAACAAACATTTGCCCTCCAACTGCTGATGAAGATGCTGTTATGGACAGACCTTCTTTTATATCCATTGAACCAGCAGTGTCCAGTACCGGTCCTGGAGGGCTGGATATATTTGTGGGTTTTCATTCCAACTCAATTCACAACAGAATATACCAGGTGGTTACTGGCTTGACAGGATCGTTTTAATGGCTTCTCCCAGCTCTTTGGGTGCTGCTGCTTTAAAGAGACCTTGAAAACCTGCAGACACATCGGCCCTCTAGGGGGCTGCTTGAACCAGTGCTGAGAATATTTCCTTTAGAATAGTTGGGTGCCCAGCTGTCCTCCATCAAGTCTTCAACAAGCAACGAATGCGTGTGTTCTCCCAGATACCATAGACGCTCAAGACCACACATCAAGGCATGTGCAGGTTTTGCAGGAGATTTATTTTTAAAAAGAAAATACATATTTTGTAAAACAGGGATCAGGTTAAATCAATGATTGTACAATGAATTATTTAAGGCAAGCAGTAATTACATGTTTTAAATGCAGTTTTTTCAAACCTTAATGTATCTTCTCTTCAAGAGATGGCAGACTACCAGGCCCTTGCTACTGTATTTGTGATGGCAAGTTGTATATGAGGGGATAATGTACTTTGAAGAGATGCAATACGTCCTATGGATCATTAAACCATAGCAAAATGTATCATTCAGGCCTGAATTGAAAGCAGTAGCATTACTTCTGAAACAGAAAAAAATTAATTGACTGCGTGTGTTGCACTCAAATATTTTTAGTAGTCACTTCCATCTGTATATTACAAATGGATAATGAAATGTATTATCAGATGGGGTGTGTTAAAAGGGAGATCAATCCATGCTAAAAAAGGTAAGTTCCACATGTACATTTTGAGACAATTTCGTGTTTGGAAAATTCTGAATGTTGTGTGGTATGCAACTTAACTATTATGGAGAAAGACAGGTATTTAAAAGGCTTATTTAGGATCAATGAGAAATGTTGTAAAGAATTAACTCTGTATTCCATGGTATATAGTTTATATGTTAATCTCTTATTAAGCTAGTGTGGCATTGCAGAACGAGGGGAGCAAAACAGTTTATTTGGAAATCAATGCACCTTGGTAGCAGTACTCATGGCTTAAAAAAACAAAACAGAATAAAATCAACACAGCTGAAGCACACAAGACCAAATTGCAATCCATGTCCTTTGGACAAATTCTCAATAGCTAGTCTCTCTGGCTATTTTTCACTTTCAGCCTTTACTAGCTGTGCTATGCTCAGGTTCAGCAGCTGAGGCAACAGATTGTCAGAGCTCCATCATGAAGTCTTTACTTCTTGACCAATAACTGTTACAAAACAAAACATCTCCCATAGGCTTCTGGAGTTTGTAGTAGGAGAAGGACTTACCATCTTACCTCCCTCCTTCTGCAGCGGCACTTGAGTAAAACTAAAAAGGCAAATGACGGTAAATGTGACAGAATTTGGGAGGATATACATCAGACAAAAAAGAAAACAGCAGATGAAACCTTTTTTAAATTCCATCCATTTTCTAACCTCTCTATCCAATACAGGGTTGCAGGTTGGAGCCAGAGTCTATCCCAGAAAGCAAAGAACAAAGAGCCGGGATTTTTAAAAATAAATTATATAAAATAACAGGTACTCTGTACTTTTTAGACTATGAAGAAAAAAGTATACCATTCTACTATATTAATTTATCCTTGAATTCCTTGTCATCGTTTTTTTATCCTCCCCTCAATTAATCTGAAATCGCATCTAATCACATCACTGCAATAGTGACCTCAAAGAGATTATTTAATTCGCTCACCAAAATTATATTCTCTGGTGTACTATTCCTTGAATGCAAGCAGACCCTTTATTCTCTTAAATTTTCATGAAAACATTCTAGACTTGAAGAAATGATGTTAAATAATCCTCATGTTGGTTCATGGTTTATTTACAGAATACAATTGGTTCCCACAGGTGTAAACAAAACAAGCTCTTGGAGCACACAGGTTATATCAGTAAACACAGGAAAGGAAAATCCTACTACTTATTGCTGCAAAAAATGACACAATTGGAAAATAAAATAATGGTTATGAATACACATATGCTCTAATAGCTATGGGTTTACAGTCTCTATAGCATTGGTATAATACACTTTTATATTATTGTGAATTTAGTTCTTCTGTATAGTGTGTAAACTTTATTAAATAAAAGAATATAGAAGATCTAGATTACCAAGTTTTCCTTGGAGTAACTGTGACTCAAACAGACGATTCAAAACAGCACTGTAATATCACTATTCAAAAGCAATACAATAAAATAGGCAGATTGCTCTATCCAAACTGCACTGTGAATTGTTTTCCTCAATATTTAAAATGCTAGCATGACTTTATTTCTGTCTAGTGGGAAATGTAAACTTTGTCAGGAATGCAATTAAAGGGTGTAATGTAAATAAATTATAAGTCAGCAAAACCTATTCCCAGACATTAAATTGATGTAACTCTAGATAACATCATCAAAGCTAATGATATATGAAAATAAAATTTGAGCATAATGATACATAGAATTATGCAACTGGGAGCTTATTAACCATATACCTCTAGAAAAACTCATACAAAGGATCATTCCTATTTAAACCCAGCTAAGTGGATAGTACAACAACCAAAGGCAACGTCTCATAGCAAATAAAAACTATGTGCATGCATGTGTTTAATTATTTTAAAAACTATATCATATATAATTATATAGTCTTTAACATACTTATATAACTATATATATAGTCTGTTAAGAGGATCTACATTTAAATAATGCAAAGAATGCATTAATGATAGCAAATATAATTTAGACAATTGATTTTTCTTTCAATAGTAAATTCTAGCCATTTAGATATTATAAATATTCATATTTTTCATCACTAAAATTGTGGGTTTACTTATTCTATTTATACTTCATTAAAACAAATGGTACGGCTCTTTAAACTGGCGTTTGATTAGTGAATTTGGCAGTAGTGCCCTTTATAAGCAACTGTTACTCCTACATAGCTTGAAGTGGAGCTAGAAACCTACACTGCTGTGAACTGCCCCCCTTTTATATTCTCTGGCAACGTGGATGACATTTGCCGAGATTAAAACCTCTTTGAGAAGATTGTGGGAAAACAGTTAATAACAATCTTGTCAAGAACTTTGTAGTCGCTGAGAATCATCATCATCAGAAAAAAGACTTCACAAAAAGGATTGCAACATTCACAGCTAACATTTGAGAGTATCTGTTGATACACTGTTACTAGAGTCTGTTTCTTCTATCACATTGCAATTTTCTTCCAGTCTTTTAAATTATATAATCTCTAGTAATGTTGGGAGATGGCTAAATCTCAACGCTTTTGCATAAGGGTACACCTCTGCTCATCCACAACTATCGCAGGTCTACTCCTTCTCCATTTTTTATTTTGATTAATCTATCTCCAAATAATTGTTTCATAGATCAGTCAAACCATTTATTGCATTTCCATGTGAAGAATGTCACACATTTTAATTTTAATTAAATTCTCAGCCAGAGAGATGGAGCTGTCAGTTCAGCAGGCATCAGTTTTACTGAAGGTTTTATTATGTAACATATTGAACAGTTCTCTTGCTTGATGTTCAGGAAAATAAAATCATCATTACTTTTTATTCCAGCATTGCATAAATATCGCGATTAATAAATTGATGAGTGCAAGGTCAGTCAAGAATCATTTCTAAACATGCCACATTTCTCCTATTGCTTTTCTATGTAATGAACAAAGACGTTAATTGTGAAGCATTTCTTTATTTCATATGAATTCAGATTTTTTAAATATATTTCCATTTAAAGGCTCAAAATACATATCAGACAAAAATCAGTTATGGATAATGTGCAAAAATGAGGGAATGAAATCCATATGGCTGCAGAAATTAAATGAAAAAAGTAAACAAAACTGATTTGATGTTTGACTAGAAGTAATTTAACAATATGACTGCATAGTTTAAATTGTAGATTGCTTGCTAAGTAACCACACAGAAATGCAATACCATTTAAGAACATTTTCTTTGATTAGTCTATGAGAAATTTGCAGAACATTTTTTTTTATCTAAATGTGGAAAGAAAAGAAAATCATTGCTTAAGAGTTAAGGGATAAGGTCATGAAGTCCCTTCTCTCTTCACTCCAGGCTTTTGGGTCAGATGGCACAGTATTTCTGTGGCATGGCACGGAGCTTTAGGGGATGGTTCAAGATTTGTATCCATTTAGATATTTCTGTTGGGAATACGACCACTCCCTCCCAAATGTCTGACTAGACCTGGAGGGAATTAAAGTCTTTAGAATTCTTTCCTTTATTTAAGAGGAAACTCCCCTTTTAGTGCAGTGTTCTTTTTAAAGAGAAAGGGCTCAATAATTAGAAAAAATGTAATTCAGTTATGCTATTATAGTGGACTTAAAGAAGTATCTTTCAATTGATTTTTCTAAGGGATATCTACACTTTAACCTTCTGTCTTTCTCAATTAGATACAGTATTTACATTTTTAATTCAATTCTCATTGATCACTCACTGTACAGCTGCTTTTAAATAGTATAATTACAGAAAAATATACTGAGCCTCAAAAGAAAGATTGATTTTTTTCTCTATGTATGTTTTTTAAATAAAATATATGGATTTTGGGTATGGATTGAATGTTTTTTTGTGTCATTTTGATAAATTGATCATTCATGACTGTCCCTGATACACTCTAGTGGTTTTGACTGTTGTATACGCAATAAATCACCTAATTAGTGAGAGGGCTGATTGGACACAGGTAATGAGGTGAATTAACCTGCCGAAGATCAAGCTTGAGAAAGTGAAGCAAGTAAATATAAAAGTAATATAAAGACACTAATATACCATGCTTATCAAGAGAACAATGCCTTGGAAGTTAGACTTAATCTGCACACAGACATTCCAGGTCCAGCAACTGATTGAAGGCAAACTGATTGCATGGCACTACAGTCCTGGAATCCAATCCTAGAATCAAATCACATCCTGGAATCTCACCTGTTGCCCACACACTGTTGTTCTCTGTCTGGGATCTACAGTACAAAACCCACAATTTATATTTCTGACTACAACCAGAGTGCACAATACTATATTGATCAAGTCCTGGAACCCCGCCGCTCCTTTCCTGTAGACTCATACTGACATGACATATTTCTAGCAGGACAGAATACTTCCTCCTGCTGCTTATGAAACTATGGCTTACCTGTGTTAAGGGAACACAAATCCGCAGTTATATCATGGATACCCTGGCAGACTTGAGTTCCATGGAACATTTGTGCAATGAGCTGGGACATCATTACATTTATTTAGAGGCTAGACTCAAATGAGACTCTATGAGAGGAATCTGACAGAATCTCAAATGTTAACCAGCATAATGAATTTACTTATGCCATGTCAGTTCAAAAACTGTCCATGCACCACATAAAAAATGTCGCTTTCCTAATATAATAATGAAATAATAACTTTGTCATTGTTATAGTTATAATTATAAGTTTGCTTTTTCTGTACAGTATAATGCTGGTTTGATTTAGAATCCTTAATCCAGTTTTTAGATTACTTATACTGTGAACTTGTAATACCTTTCTGGAATGCTTGAAAGCATTCACATGCATAAACAATACATGTTTGTCCATAGTAAGTTCAATTGACAGTGTGATGAAAAGGTGGTATTCCATGTAATAGGGTAGTCTTGCACAGCTAAGCTGAAAATTCTCCATCGTGGTCGATTAAATTACTTGTGAATAAAGGACATTAAGATGAGAGGAGGTCTGTCAGCCCATTGAGGCAAAAATGATTGCTAAGATAGCACCTGAAGTATCACAGTGAATCATCAGCTGAAAAATGACTGGGAACTATAGAAAGTTACACGTGTGCTTGACCCCTTGTAATCGCTTAATCCCCATTGAATTTTTCAAATAGGTTTTTTGGACTTTGTTTTTTACAAGTTTTAAATCTCAATCAAATTTCCATGAATCCTGTTTTGACTGAGGCTGAAAATGGCTTAGTGATGTTTCACATTACTTCAAGGATTAGAAAGCCTATACAGATAATGTAATATCTTACTCTTTTGGGCTTAAACGTATCTTGATATTAATAAGACCCTGAACAGTAGAGTATCATTTTCTCAGATGAATTCTTACGGACATTATGTTGCAGAGTCCAGTAGAGTAAAGAGAAAATGCCTTCCAAAGTTTACTACAGTATAAAACAACCTTATACAATAAAAATAAGGCACCAAAACATATCTTTCCAGTTCACATCAGAAGGAGCTCGGCTTCAGCATATAAAAGTCTACCAACTCGTCTTATGTCCTTTTCCTTACAGATTCTAGTGCTACATATTATGTAGACAGAATTAAGCCACCCACACAAATTGTTAACATTCACTTTCCAATCCTTAAACCCTTTATCACCATGTAAGCTTTATCTTTGATAAAGATATCTTTATCTTTGTCAACAACCAAAATAAATAGCATTTCCAGGTATACATTATCACAATCAATTGCAGCAACCTTGATGGAATATGAAAAGTAAGTACTAATGTGAGTTACCTACAGTACCTGGTATGTGACTGTTTGACAAAATATCCTTTCAGGCAAAAAGAAATACTGTTTTATTGTTATCGATAAATCAAAATTCCTTTTTTAGCTTGCTTTAACTATAACAATGTATGCTAAATTAGAACACTTACTATAATACACACTATTATATAACTTAGAAATATGTAAAGAAAGATCTCTAATCCCTCTAACAAGAATGATAAGAAGGGCAGGCTCTATGAAGGAGTAATAAATAAAAAAAAAACACTTAATAAAATGGGAGAGAACTGGAATAAAAACTATGAAAAGCAAAAAGTAAAGACACATACTGTAGTACCTACTAATATTTTAAGTGGATCTTCAGGAACTGAATTATATACCAATTTTATTCTTGACAGTTATGCTTTATGCTTGACACTAACACCCTAGGTGGTTGCTGTACCTCACACTGTCTTCAATTATGTCAAGAAAAGTGTTATTAAAGGATACCATGTGAAACGAAGGAAATATGCATTTATGCAGCATGACTTTGTCAAAAGTAACAGATGCACTTATTGCCTTTTTATTCAAAGTCATCACTGCCATCAAAGAAAGATAAATCAATCGGGCATGTTTGTTGATACTCTGAAAATGGCTACAATTATCACAATCATTTCATAGAAAGAGATAATTTGCATTATTTGTTAAAGAAGGGAAGTGCTGCTCAGTACAGAAATCTTTTATCTGTCACCTTGAGAGGACCCTTGAGCCCTCAAATCACCATCAAAATAATTTATTGCAAAGTTTTAAACATCACAAATGATTTTCTTTCATGCATTAGGAGTGAAATTGCACCTTGTCTATGATTAGTGTTACCAGGAACCTGTTTTAAGGAGGGAAACAACATGACATACTTAGGAAAACTGTCAATACAAATGGAGCCGCATTTAAATAGCCTTATTTGTCCCCAGACAAAACAAGATATGTATTTTGAGACCTTCACTAGTACTCCTATAGACAGAATAATATTTAGAAAACCTTTCTTCAAGTAAGTATGTTAAAAGACTGCTGATTTTTCCAGATTCTACAATCTATAGTAATTATAATTTGTGTGAATGTTGCAATACTAACTATGATAACATGCAGAGCTTATTTCTATTTTTATCTTGTCACAAAACGAAATGTTCAAGGGCTTCCAGAGAACCATTCTGATTTATGATTTTATTACTGTGATTCAGAGATTCAAGGCTCAAACTTACCAACTGTCTGTCAAACGTAATGTCACCACTGGCAAAATAAAAAGCCAAGACAGGTGTTAGACTGATATTTATATCATTTTGTGAAGTGTGCCCTTTTTGTAAACAGACCTGCTTTACTTTTGATATTGGCAAAATATGTCTGTCCGTCCATCAGGTTTCTAAACCGCTTGATGCAGTAGGTGGAGGTGGAGCTGGAGCTCAGCTGGGTAAAAACAAAGGGCGTAGAGTGAGACACACACTGGACGGGACAAAAGTCCATCACTGGGCACACACTCAAGACACACAACAACACACTCACACCAAGGCCAGATTTCCAGAAGCAAATTGTGCAAGCATGTGTCTGGACTGTGGGAGGAAACTGAAGCACCCGGAGGAAACTCACGTGACCAAAGGGAGAACATACAAGCTCCATGCAGAAAGCACCCTGGGAACTGAACCACTATACCACCATGCCACCCTTGTTGGTGAGACAAGATCATGAAATCATCACCTGAGCTACTAGAACTGTAAGTGTAAAACAATTAAAGATACACCCCCAAAGGGACACAGTACCTGCTATCTTCTGGTGTCACTAACAAAACAAGGACTGCGGACTGCGAGGAACACCCTAATCCAGCATTGCACAGAGTGGGGAGTGTGGGAGCTGCAGGAGAGGATCCCTGCAAACCTCAGAGGGAGGATGAAGTGCAATGTCGTCAAATGGGGCGTCTCCATGGAGAAGGAGCATTAGAAAGGACTATGGGCCCTGTACAGGGACTAAGGAAGAAAGACCTGTTCCCTTGAGATCTTGTAGAGGACTGGACAACCCCAGTTTCAGAGTCAAGACAGGGAAATAAGGAGTAGACGACAGCAAGTGGCAGGGCTTGGAGGGACTCTTTTATCTTTTATGGTGCAAACCCAGCCCCAGCAATGACTTGCACAGTGAATTGATTGGAAAAGGACAATCACCTTCCAAGAACTGTTTGTAATTTAGTAGAGATTTTATGCAATGTTAGAGTGTGTTCTCATGGTAAGATTGATGTAAATTGTGAAATGATGATTATTTTGAATTAAAAAAAAGATACATACCCATACATTTAGGAACACCAGATTGGTGACATTCTTATACTTTTTCTCTATCCTTGCTATCCTTAATATCTTTTGTACCTGTTGTACCTGTTGCATAATGACACTCAGATATCAATGCACTGTCAATTACACACCCTCTACCACTTAGCACTGTAAGTATCTACTACCATATGACCAGAATGAAAATGCAAAAGCAACCCATTTCAATCTTTGCGTTAATTTCTAAAGCAAGTAACACAGTATCTTAAAAAAGTTTGGTTCTTTCATTAGGAGTATTCATACTGTATAACCACTTTCATGTTGCACCAGAAAGTCTTCTGGAGCTGATATTGTGGAGAGCATTATCAGCTCTTTGCAGATAATGGCAGATTTCCTTCTATGTACTTGAAAAAGAAATGAACAGAAAAAATGGGAAACTAAATGAAAGATGTTTTGAAAGTGAGAAAAGCCTACAGACACTTAGCAAAACTTTGGATTACATTAACCTAATTATTCCATTTGCTCATGGGTAGTAGTTTATTCTCAGTGCTGGTTCTTAGCAGGAGAGAAGCAGCTATTTCAGACCAATAAATCAAACACATTTAATTGGGTTGAAAAGATAGAACATTAAGTTTGCAGCCAAAATAAACTTAATAAGGATAAGGATTAATTAATGAGCATAAATTAAGCTAGATGACCAACAGAAGTAATGAAAGCTTGTGTCCACTTGACTGATTTTGTAAAAAACAATGACAATCCACTCTGAAAAAATACGCTTAACAGTCAATTGATCGTACTAATGAAATTAACAAGGAAAGACAACTTTTAATCAACCTATAAAAAACATACCTGTGAGTCTTTTCATTGTGTGGAAAATATTATTTCCTTTCAGTACATACTGATGACTTTACGAATGTGAAAAACTGGTAAGAGCAGTTTAAACATATGCAGTATGAGATTTTGACTTACTAAATATAAGGCAAAATAAGGTGAACAATTAAAGGACATTACTATTGAACATGTTTAACTACTTATCAAGTGTGCGTAAATCAGTCACAATGATAAATGTAATATTGTTTAAACAGATATGCAGTGGCTTGAAAAGAATAACACCCTATATTCAAAATTCAGATGCCCATAGGAAGCAGTTAGGGTTTAAGAACTGATGTGTTTTGACCATAGAGCCCACAGTAGTCCAATATAATTAAAAAATTACTATATGTAAACAAAATGCTTCCTTAAGATCTTAGGTTCCAATGATTTCAGATTTAAAGCTGGATGAGACTTAATATTATTTGGCATTGATTAGTGGAATCGGCTTTGTTGTAATGTATTATGAATGGTTGGGAGAACTTGTATGCTGAAATTGAAGAACTGCACATTGTTCAGCACTCAGCGACTGAAGTAAACCACTGACCAAAAATGAGTTTGGATAATTCAGCAGTCTGACAGGAAAAGGGGGTAAGTGAGTAACAGAGAGTGTTATACAGGCATCAGGAATGAATTTTAATTAGTGTACTAATGAGATATAGAGCTCTGAAATGTCATTGTATAGATCACAAAGATACATCTTCTCATTAACTCTAATTATGGAAGCTAAAGGGTGACATTGTGTAGAGGCATATATCTAACACACTAATACATTTTAAAAATGTGCACAAGAAATAGTTTCTCAACTCTGTAACCAAACCAATTGCACTGGCCCAATAACTAATGCTTCTTTATTTTGAAATCATTTTTTGAGTAGTTTGATTGAATGTGGAGAATAAAGAAGTTCCTCATTTTGCTACACATGGACTGAGGAATTCTATAACATCTGCATTAGATAGTATTCTTCATGCAAAATATGTGATACTACCAGCTAGTCTAAGCATACCCTTAATCCTAGAAGTTTGAAAGCTCTGCTCAGGCTGATGTCTTACTAACTTAGAAGACATCTTTAAGAATCTGGACATCCTGGCTTTTTGTTGCCAAGACTGTTATACCACATGGTTGTTCTCTACTGCATGACATGGTGTACCTCAGAACTGAAAAACATGGAGAGTATTTGCATGCTGAAAAAAAGAAGAAAGAGAACACAACGTTTCGGCCGTGGAGCCTTCTTCAGGTGTGTGAAGAAGGCTCCACGGCCGAAACGTTGTGTTCTCTTTCTTCTTTTTTTCAGCATGGAATAAACCAATTACTTGTTCCTTTGCAGCCTACGCATGCTGACGCAGCTACCCACATGGAGAGTATTTGACTACTAGCACCAAAAATCAGCAACCTGCAAAAAAAGTAAATTTGATGTTGTATTTTACTACAAATTAAGTCAAAATGTGCCTTCCAAAACAGATTAGCTTTTACTGTATGCACAGTATGTTCCCAGATATTTACAGGGCGTAATTTGCATACTGGACTAATTTTGATCTATGACTGGGGATGCTGTTCACCCTGTTCAAGACCAAAGGCAGTTTCTTCCATTTTTCCATTGTATTTAAAATGAAGGAATTCTGGTCACACCACTCTTTCGATACTGACTGGGGTCATCATTATTATTTATCAGAAAAAGAAAGGTGGAATTATCAGAAAATTTGATTAAGAATTGGTTTGGACTGCTGGCAATACAATAGAGAGTGAAGAGTTGTGAGGAACTCACACATCCCTTGGGTTCTCCACAGATAGTTATTACCTCTGAAGAAACTACATTATTAACTTTAAACTGCTGCAATCTTCTTGTAAGGAAAGAATTGTACCACAGTATTAGATATGGGTTGACCTATAACTGAAACATTGTTCATAATAAAATATCCAGTCAGATTGTGTTAAAAGCTGAAGAAAAGTCAAAGAAAAGTACCATAGTTTGTGTTCTCCATTTGTTCAAATGCTTTGAGATATGCTGGGTGAGGGTAACTACAGCGTTTTCTGTGTTTTGCTCTTGTTCATAAGCAAACTGATAGGAATCAAGATTTACCATTTACTGAGCGGGGGAGATTCTGAATCAAGAAGTTCTCCAATGATTTAATCAAAACTGATACAAGAACAGCTGACCTGACATCATTGTCTATATTCTGTATACTGTAGAATATACAGTACATGGATAAAATACAGGTATATATCTTGTATATAGAATAAAGAATATTTAAATATTATGCATAGACAACGAATAATTAAACTGATTTGTTAATATTAATAAAAATGATCTTCTTTTCTGTTAAACTGATGTTGTGTTCTTTCTTTCTCTTCTGTACAAGATCATAGAAGAAAGCCAGTAATACAGTAGCTGTTTCTTGGGCTGTTCATTTCCCCTTAACTGCACTTGTAATATGTATTACCAGGAACCTTTTGATTGATATATTCATGTTTTTGAGATAAAGGCCAAATTTCTGCCATTTATTTTATCCAAATGCTCATTCTGTCTACCCATCCACCCAAGGACACTTGGAATCATGCTAAGAAAGCATCTGGGCCCATATGGCACCAAAAGGAAAACTATAGCATCCACACTATATTCTGTTATTTGGGGTATTCATCTAACACCTTAAAATGTATAATAACTCTGGCAGTGACAAAAAATAACAGAGAATACTGTATACATAAAAATGAGGAGTTAATGAGAGGTAAAAAATAGCTAAATATTTTCATAAATCAAAACTAAATTATTAAACAATCAAGGGATTAAATGTCTCTATAGTTAATAGATTTAATTTAGAATTAGAACACTATGTTCCTCAGTACTTTTCTCATTTCCAATTAAACAAAATCGTGCATGGTGATTACAGTATTGGAAAAGACATTTCTTCCTTTTCTTGTGGTATTACAGTACATACAATCATACTTCTTGCCTTTGCCTTGAATTATCTATTTTAGTATTATACAATGAAGATTTTCACATGAAGCTTTAATTATAGTTGCTGATTCATTAACAAAATATGGCACAAATATGTTGGTGCAAAATTCAAGTTACACAAATGTCTTTTGTCTTACGTATAATAATAATAATAATAATTGCTTACACTTATATAGCGCTTTTCTGGACACTCCACTCAAAGCGCTTTACAGGTAATGGGGACTCCCCTCCACCACCACCAATGTGCAGCATCCACCTGGATGATGCGACGGCAGCCATAGTGCGCCAGAACGCTCACCACACATCAGCTATCAGTGGGGAGGAGAGCAGAGTAATGTAGCCAATTCATAGAGGGGGATTATTAGGAGGCCATGATTAGTAAGGGCCAATTGGAAATTTGGCCAGGACACCGGGGTTACACCCCTACTCTTTTCGAGAAGCGCCCTGGGATTTTTAATGACCACAGAGAGTCAGGACCTCGGTTTTACGTCTCATCCGAAGGACGGCGCCTGTTTACAGTATAGTGTCCCCGTCACTATACTGGGGCATTAGGACCCACATGGACCGCAGGGTGAGCGCCCCCCGCTGGCCCCACTAACACCTCTTCCAGCAGCAACCTTAGTTTTTCCCAGGAGGTCTCCCATCCAGGTACTGACCAGGCTCACACCTGCTTAGCTTCAGTGGGTTGCCAGTTGTGAGTTGCAGGGTGATATGGCTGCTGGCAAATTGCAAGACAATTACGTATGTCTTGACCGTTGAAAAGAAATGTTCCTTGGTCTTTAATTGCTACGGAATGGAACATTCAAGGCAAGCAAGAGTCCTCAAACATCTGATTTTATACTTTGGAAATACAAGCATTACTGTATTGGCATATCTAGCTTACAATTATTGCTTCACAACATATTGCAAAGGGTTGCATTTTGTAAATGGAATTAATAAATAACGTTAAGGAGGAAAACAAGCCAAAAGTTTCTAATCTGATTTTCCCACATAATTATGAGTAAGAGTCAATCTTCCCTTGCCTGTGATCACAGCTCACCAGCTCTCCACTCTTCCCATGAAATCCATACTGAAGCTACCCCTTGGTTCACTTTACTGAGGATGACCAAACACCTTGTTCATACAGCCAGGTGGCATTGCTTTGGCCATGCAGGTAAAAGACAAAGATTTTCTGGACGTTTTTACTTATTGAAAGGTTTGTCTGCATTGCTGAAACGAAGGGGGCTGCTGGTTTCTTTCAACAACTTTAGTATAAATAAAAAGAAAAATAGACACTCTAGAATGAACAGCAAACACAGAATGTTTCTCTAAAACCAATACACTTTTCCATCTCTTTCAACCTTGTTGTTCCTTTCTCCTTTCATTATTGAGTCACCTGCCTTAACAAAAATAAAGCACAGCAATACTGCAGTTTAACAGGAGTCTAGCTTTTTAAATGTAACTTATTACATTTCTTATGTTTGTGTGCCCTAATACAAAAACATGTTTTAGAAATTAAAGAAATGCAAGTCTAAATAGTTAAGAACAAAAATTGAAAAAATATATTTAGTTGTTATAATCTTTCTCTCCAAAATTAAACTTAATAGACGCAAACAAATACTTAAATATACTATTGCAATATTTACCAGATATGTTGCATGACTAAAATGGGTTGTCCGTCATTTTTAAACTCAACAAAATTAATATAATCTTAATGTAATGATTTAATCACATATGTACCTTCAGAACTTAAATGTTGTTGGGAGTGAACTAAACTTTCTATCTACAGTATATTATTTATTAAAAACACATTACAATTTAATAATGGAAATTCAGCCAAGAGGTCTTCCTCACACTGAGAAAAACTGCATTCAGATTAAATAGGTTAGAAAATGGACATTACGTTCAATAAATTTAAAAAGGTGAATTAACTTAGGTCATTAAAGCCACTAATCATCAGATAATAGACATTTCCTAATAAGCCTACAAAAAGTGAAAGTATAATTCTTGGTACTCTGTCACCTAAAGCTTTCTCTGGCCTCAGAGTTAATTGCTGTCACATTCCACATGATGACTTTAAACTCTTATGAGGGAAAATTAATGAAAAGCATTACAGCAGCTCCCAGAGTACAACTGCATGTCTTGTGTTATCAGGAAGGAGAGATGAAAATGTTTAAGTTTTTACAGTTTTGTTAAAGTCCCGACATTTCTATTTTAATTTACAAGGATTTTCAGTTTATTTCTCTGATTAATTTTTAAAAATTGTTTTTATGGACGATCTTATTTTGTATGTTTTCATCGGCTTGTACAGAGATTCAACTTCAACAATATGGTTGGCCAGCTTTTTCCAGACTGCTCAAGTCCTTTGTGTATAGTGTCTCCTGTTGGTTTGGCTGCACTATCCTGTAATTTCTACTTGAATTCTCTGGTTTGTGTTTCATTGTTTATAATGAAGAAATGGTTCTAATGAATTAACTTAATCATTAAGTGAGGGAAGAGACTGGTAAACTCCTTACTCCTTACTAATAGTCCTCTCTTTCCTCAAACTAAATAAGTACAGTTCTTCTTAGCAGTCAGTTCTATAAGAATGGGACAAACCACTAAGAATGACTTGGAATGACACAGAGGTGTGTTGGGATGTATGAAAAGCTTAAAGCAGTGTATGTCAGCAGTTATCAAGAAATGCCAATGGAGAACATTGCTTTAAGCCCAGGAATGTTGTTGCTTTTCTCTGGACTAATTAAACGGCACTTGATTTATTTTCTTGATTTCACATCATTATTTATGATAATCCCTTACCTTTATTTATTCCTCACATTGTCTAGATGTAAATTATCTACCAAAATAAACATCATAAGTCTTTTTCATAAGCATATTATTCAAGCTGAGGTTTTCCGTCTGATATTTATGGTATTTCGTTTTGTTACCTGTTATGCTCTGCACCTGTCTAAGGTAAAAGTATAATTTTTTTCATTTGCAACTTCTACAGCATTTGCTAATTTCCTAATTTGGTAATTTATGTAAAATTGATTAGTTTATTAAATATACCTAAATCTAGATCATTATAAGCAATTATAAGAGCAGTGATTTTCATACAGAGCACTGGTACTCTCTCTTTCCTTATCCTGAGACACACAGTTGATTTCTTCCCTGGTAAAAACGCATTTTCACTGTCTTTATCTTAGAGGCATTTTATTTTTTACTGTTGTTTTGCTGTTGTATGACTGAACACAATTTAGACTTATAACACAGAGCTTTCTAATATTTCTTTTTTTCACAGGTTTGTAATTCATGATATTGCTTTGCTTTACTGGATACTATACTTTGCTGACCATTTCATATTGTCTCTCTCCTTATATTTTTCTTATTTTATTAAACCAGTTGGGCAATTGATTTCTTGATTTTACTTACATTTGACTTACTCTTGGCATGAATCTGATTATGCTGCTCTTTCCTCAAAGAGCTTTCCTCAGCAGATACTCCATCTTTTGTCATAAAGATGTAATGACTCAAGACTTGTTTAGGTCTGTTATTTGAAATAAAAAGGTTGTATAAAGAAATTGCAAAAATAAAGACAACTGCAATCATAAAGGAAGAGTCATTAAGAAGCTCAATCAACCCTTGTCTTTTCTGTACTGGGGATATGAAGCTTTTCTTCCACCTCTGTACATATGAGACTTTTAATCAATGCTACGATTAAATTTGGCACTGTCAGCTCATTCCTTGGGGCTTTTTGTTTTGCATCCCAAAAGCTGAATGTTAGTCAGCAAAGGCAAGCGCATTTGACACGTCCACAATCTGTGTGAATAAACATGAGCTCTGAAACTCTTATGTATTCCAGTAACGCTATTTTCTCCAGGGAAGAGTTAAAGCAATAGAAGAGAGATAAGGATTGCTTTTGCTTTTGTTGTAATTTTCTTACCTCTAGCATCCATATTTGACACCGTTGTTTTTTTTGTTAAACTATACAGTAGCTGCATGATGAAAGTCAGCAATTGTGACAGCTTTGACTTTGTGTTGTTGGATAAGCAGATGGACAAGAACTGTTAAAAAATTGATCTCAATTTTTTTCAATTTCCAAGATTTCCATTCAGTAAATTCTCAGCAATTTTAAAAATGACAAAAAATTAATATTGCTGCAAAATACTATATTGTAACATAGTGCAATCATTTTGATCCTTGGCAGTAATTTAACTATAATGATTTTTTCATTCAAGTAGGTGCCCTTCGTCTGTACAAAGTAGCAATTCATTAACTGCTTTCCAGCTTGCCATGATTAATACTGGTACCTGTTACACATACCCATCTAAGACAATTCTCATCTTGCAGCCTATGTTCTTCATTAAGCAGCAAACATGATTAGACATTTGACATTTTAAATGGGTGCTGTAATGGTGAGATAGCATAAGTAGCTTTTAATAAATAATGAAACCAGAAAAAACAAGCTTTTATCTGTCACCCAAACTGAAAAACGTCCTCTTAACAATCCTATTCACTTCTGTTTCCTTCTTGCCAGATTCTGAAACAGGGATCAAACAGCATTTGCTTACCAGACTAAGTTTTGTTCTGCCGTAAAAAAAGCTCATTAATTTAGGAACTTGCACGAACCAGCATACAAAGAAACTTCATTCATGCCTCCATCATCTACTGTCAAGCCTATGTCTCACTAGTATTACACTCACAATAACCTGCCGCTATTACAGGTCTCCAAGAGAAATGCGTCTTAATCTGGATTTACTAGTAACCAAAAAGAGTGCTTCTTATGCTTTCTAATGGCTTTTGGTGCTTTTCTCTTCAATACAACAGAACAGCATACACTACACATGTATAGTAGAGCTAGTGTGGGGCTCTTGGTATCTTGATTATAAGAAGGGGCCTCATAATGATAATAATGGCAAATGAGTGCATCACCAGCCTAATTTGCAGCAAGATCGATATGTACTTGTGCATCATAACTTTAATCCTTAATTATTTCATTTTGCCACATTTTTTTCCAAAGACAGATTATCATAATTACTATTGCCATTTGCACCAAAACATGAGGAAGAACAAAAACTGGGAGTCCTACTTTTATACAGTACACATGCTTGAAGCCTACTGTTAACAGTCAAAGTAATGTGCAATGGAAGGACTTTTGGGAGAAATAATGAGGCAAGTTTCTCTGCCTTAATTCAAGCAAGTACATTTCTTTCTCTATTCCATATGATTCTTATTTTTGACCAACTGCTATATCAAACGTGCTATATAGTGAAGTCAGGACTGAATGATATTCAATAAACTAGATTAAATGCTTACTTTTCAGCACTGTCAAGCACACAGAAGGAGACATTATCACACAGCTAATTTCAGTGCTTAGAACCAGTAGTTATCACAAAAAACAGTGCAGTGATTTTGTGCTTTTAGGGTAATTACCTAACATAGTTTGCTGAAATGACTGGAAGTGATGCTGAAGTACATTAGTACTACAGACATGAAAAAAGACAGCTCTATCAAAACACTTAAGTCAGTACAAGTACTCACACTCAGAATAATCATGTGTTACATCTGCAATTTGAGCCTGACTTTTCTTACTTTTTTGATCAGTTATTAAAAATAGTGAAATCTGAAACAGAAATAAAAAAAACACCTCAGTTATTTCTTTTTGTCAGAGAATTAAAGGCAACAGTGAGGATACATCTTTCTGAAAAAAAGGTGCCTACATTTGAAACAATTATCGTATTTGTAATTAATTTCATTCAGATGTTAAAATAAAGCTTTTGCTAATCTATTAATCTAAAGGAATAATGTGATAAATGGAGGTTTGAATAAAGGTTTTGGATGAAGTCAAAACCATGCTCGCTTACACTTTCCTGAGTATAAATAAATATTACACTTCTTGTTTACTCTTGCATTTAGATTTCACATTTGGTGATTGTACTTACACTCTTTTTCTTCTGCCTGTTCAAAGACTTTTCACTAGCACCTCATGAATTTTCTCATTTGGTGAACTGTATACTAAAAGCATTGCCACTCTTCTTTGGGATTCCACTTGGGGCCAGAATCTATACTCATACACTCAGTCATCCATGGTACACAGAAATGAAAGTGTGTTGAATCTCTGCACATTTTTCAGATAATCTTGCGGGCTCCCCCTTTCCAGAAACAGTCAAAGTATCTCATTCTCTGTACACCGAGCCACCTTCTCAGATCACTTCTGCAGAGCATCACAAGTGAAATATTCCACTCATTCATTCAAATCAATCATTTCAGCCCTTCCTAGTTCTAGTCTCCCTATAAAAGTGTATGTAATACACTCTTCTGGGACAATTTTCTGACCCAACCCACTATTCTTATGAAAAACAGTGAGTGACTTGGGGACTAGTTCCTACACCACTTTCTCAAAACATCAGAAAAGCCAGCTTTAGTACCAAGTGCTAAAAATGTCTAAAATGTTTAAAAATGTTTAAAAGATGACTTCATTAGCACTTTAACTAGAGCAGAAATTTTGCTGAATAATGTAATAGTGCCTGGTAATGTGTACTGTATATAAAGCAGAAAGTACATTCGTTTGCAGTCTCATGAAAGTTATACCAACTAGCACTCTTAACAGGGCAATCTTGTTTCTGATCATTTGAAGTACATAAAGGATGTATTATTTAGCAGTTTTGTTGCTATTAATGCTAATAGGAAGTGTTGAGTATCTTCTTTCTTTTAATCACTACTTTAAACCAGAATTATGCATGCACAGTTTTATAGGAACTGGTTTTATCAGGGAGACTGGTATTTGTTTGCTTTAAATAATGCATGTGTTGTGTTACACACTGAAACAATCTAGTTCCTGAAATGACAAAGGGAAAATGTTGACTGCAGTGTCTGCTGCTTCATCACACACTGTGATAATGGCCTAAGAAAATTACTTTGGGTCTAACACACCACAGGGGAGTCATGACTGGACTTAAAGGATAAAGGACACAATAAAAATGATGACTGGGCAATCCAAAGAAATGTTTTAGTGCCGCTACTTCATGTCATATGAAATGCTTAATGGAGGATTGATTTAATGTACAGTGAACATCATGGTCACTTAACATTTGTCTTCATGCACAATACTGTATAGGAAGTGCATTTGTTTGGCAACACATTTATGAGTTATAACTCATGGATTGAAGCACAATATACAAAACTACTTTAGGCAGGAAGTTATTGAATCATTATTCTCACTGTATGTTTAATCACACCATTCTTATTTTATAATAGACATTACTTCTATGCAATAAACATGTAAGGTAGGGAAAATAAACAAAATCAGGAGGCTAATTCAACTGCAGTTCAGGTGGGTAGCTGCTTCAACATGCGTAGGCTGCAAAGGAACAAGCAATAGGTTTGTTCCATGCTGAAAAGAGAAGAAAGAAAACAACGTTTCGGCTGTGGAGCATTCTTCAGGTGTGAGAAAGACAGGGCAGACAGCAAAGATTAAATAGCACAGGAGAAAAAAAGCTGGGAGAGTGGTGGAGGCAGGAGTAGGGGAGAGTGAGAGAGGCCACTCGGGTGGTGCAAAGTGGGGAGAGGTGAAGAGAGGGGTGAAGTTAAAACCTGCATGTGAATAGAGAAGTTACATGAAAACAAGTCTGTCATTGAGAGAAGGGGGAAGGTGCGAACCAAGGATCATTTTTGTTTCTGATGTCTTTCTGCTATGGAAGTTAAGAAATCTTTCTTCGAGAATGCAGACGGAGAGATCAGTGTGATCATGGCTGTCTGAGATGAAATGAGAAACTATGGGCTTGAAGAAATCCTTCATCTTCACAGCCTTAACATGTACTCTCAAGCGGTCTCCCTGTCCCCTTCTGGTTTCCTCAATGTAGATAGCTGGGCATTTCCTGTAAGAGATACAGTAAATGAGGTTGCTAGAGGCACAAGAGGTCACCTGGGTGATCCGGAATTGTCCTGAGGGGCCTTTAATGAGTGTGGTGTTAGATATGGATTTGCAGGTGATACAGCGAGCTCTGTTGCAAGGGAAAGTGTCTGGTGTGGATGATTGCTGAGGGCGGTCAAGAGAGCTGTGAACAAGAAGGTTACGCAGATTAGGTGCTCATTGATATGAGATGATGGAGCGGTCAGAAAAGAGGGCCCCAGTGGAGGGATCAGCCCGTAGGATGGAAAAGTTGTCATTAATGGTCCTGGAGATAGAACGTGTGCCAGGGTGAAAGGGAAGCACCAAAGGAGTGTGGTGTTAGGCTGGGAGTTCCTGATCGAATTAATGGTCTGGGGGCTGTTTTTGGCTAGGATGAGGGCCTTGTCAATAGCATGGGTGGGGTATCCTCTGTTGATGAAAAAGGAGTGCATTTTGAGCGCTTGGTTCTGGAAATCCATTTCATCACTGCAGTGTCTTTGTAGCCGAAGGAACTGTGAAAAAGGGAGAGAGTTTTTAGTGTATCTGGGGTGAAATGAGCTGTATAGGAGATAACTGTGTGAATCCATGGGTTTGTAATAGATTGAAGTAAATGTGATGGTTAATGGATAGGTTTATGTCTAGAAATGGAAGAGTAGTCAAAGATATATTAACTGTATATTTGAGGGATGGGTGCAAGTTGGAGAAGTGATGCAGGAAGCACCGACACATGGATCGGTGCATTGCTTGTAGAGATCAGGGACAAAGCCAATGCAGTGTAGGAAGTGAAGAAGTGTTCTTCTACCCAGCCAACAAAAGTATTGGCATAACTGGGTCCCATTCTGGTGCCCATGGCAACTCCACTAACCTGCTGATAAAAAAGGTTATTTAATGAGAAGGCATTGTGAGTGAGTACGAATTCTGCAAGGCGTACAAGGGTGTGGGCGGGTGGATCAAGCACTGTGCGTTTGTCCAGCGTTTCCTTGAGGGCTGTAAGACCGTCATTGTGAGGAATGATGGTGTAGAGAGATGTGATATCTATTGCAAAAATGTAGCATTCCGGACCCGGAAACTGGAAATGGTTAAATGTTGGAGGGCATGGTTAGTGTCCTTGATATATGAAGCCTTCATTCAACTGTTAAGTGTATTCTCAGTGAAACGATATCACACATGTCAAATATCTATCCATCCATTTGTCAAACTTCCAATACAAAGATGAATGGAAGTGCTACCTATCTTCAGACTCCAGAGTGAATGCAACCCACTGATCTTAGGATGCTGCATCTTGGACATCAAGCTGACATGAAGGTCCCTTAGACCACAGGAAGAGGTTAAGCACAAGTGTAAAATGTCTATTTTTATGGATAATTGCTCCACATGTAATATGCTGAATATATTCTCTTCACAGGGGAAAAAGTATTTACCTTTGTAAAAGGCACATTAACGTTTCTCATTTGCTTTTGTTCAATCTACAAAAATATTGTGGTGCAAAGGCACTGTAAGGACTATTTAATTATGCTCATAAGAGGCTCCTTTGTTGTATAATATTCCACACTCCAGTGGGAGTTCAGTGAACTGCATTAGTGTTGTTGTGCCTGAGACAGTGCCCATTATTTCTTATATGATATTAATCTTGCATGAAGACAGGCAAAAGCAGGGCTGGGGTTTTCAGACTACAGTACATATCTATATCCTCACCTCCTGCATTGATTGACTGAAAGGAAAGGATTCAGTTTGGCTTTAAGAAATTATGTAACATTAGATTCATTTCGCTTAATGGTTACTATCATACTTTTGGTAATGTCTGGCTTCAACATAGCAACCATGATACAAATGTGTAATGTTACAGTTAGAATGGGAAATGAAGCAAATACACAAATACTGTAAATGACTTAAGGAAATAATCATAGACATACTTTAGGGTTAGAATAAACCAGACAAAGTCAATTATTTTACCTAGTTCCATAATTGTTTTGAACCTTTCAATAAAGCTACTGTATGCCCAGAAAAATGAATTAAAATATTTTGAAAGTGTAAATCTAATTACTTGATTGGACATTCATCTTTGATTTGTGCTTTTCAAAAGGGTCTAGAAATTACTATATAATTACATTTTTACATATCCTTCCTTTAGCATTACAGCAACACAAATCAAACAAAATTTTGACTTTAAGACCATATTGTTTTTTTTACAAAATGCAAATTTATTAAGATTATATAGATATATTAAGGATATAAGTCTGAGTATTAAGCAAACACATTTTTATTTAAGATAAGACCTTCCTTACCTTAAACTAGGAACACAAAATTAAAATAATGTGTTTATATATCTAGGTTGTAATTCAAAACCTTTTGTTTTCAATAAAAAAAAAATGAATAAGTTTTCATGAATAAGTAATATACCATCAGTTAAACAGTATCAAGAAATGAATGACTGTCTACTACTATCAAATGATTATAAATTATAAAGGACCAAAAAAAAGTTAGTTTGCAACTTTTGAACAAAGCTTGTATTTTCAATTCTGAAGCACACAATAGATGACATTGGAAAATGACCCATGTCAAATTAATTAATTTAATTCACTGTCTTTGTCAAATAAGGTGTAGGCCATTTATATCCTGTGTGCTTAAAGCAATTCTGCTCTCTTCAGCAGCACTTTAACATGTGCCTGTTTGCAGAGAAAAACGTGGGATGACAAGAAGACTTGGTTTATGGAGATACTCAAATCTTCAATCTGAACTGACATTACAAAATGCTGTTGGGTGACTTGATGAAATCATCCGCTCTAATCCAATGTTTGCCTGTTTGATGGTCTGATGTTTACTTTTATTTTTTTATTTGTTGTTAGTAGGTCAGGTTTCACCCATAGGAAAAATGAAGCAACTGCCACAATCATTTCTTGCATTCTTTAGGACACAGAAAGCAGAGTAGTTATTTTTTAATCATTTACAATGAGGTCAGAGGAGCCAGCTGTCAGCACTGAGGCCATGCATGTTTTCTTTCGCCATGATTGGCACACTGTAATTATCTGACAAGAACTTTAAAGACAGAGTGTCAGAAGGTTCTCCTATTGTGACTGGTTTCTTTTTGTTTCAGTGCCAAACCCCAGATCCCAGAAGATATAAATTGTGCTTGAGTGACATGAGATGTATACTAGCTAACACTGTAAAGAAGAGTGTGCTTGTGCCTCATTCAGAAAACATGGTGTTTTCTTCATGTTCTTATCTATGTTCATACTGTATGTCTTATGTTTAGCTTGTGTTCTTATATTCTGTAGCTAATCTGTATTTTTAAACTGTTACCAAATAATTTATACAAACTTAGAGGAGATGGAAATATTTATTCAACAGTTTTTTCCTTCATCAGCATGTATGAATATTCCTTTAATCATCGAATCGTGAAATCAATTAATCAGCTGTCATTTGCAATACATTTTATTAGTTTGTTTCAGCCCATTATTAGGGATTTTTTCAACAGATTTCTTATGCTGAGCACTGCTGTGTGTTGAAGAACTGTGTGTGGCTGTGGGAATTTGTACAGTAAGTGCTTCACAAGAGCAGAGAAGGTTACATGCAAAATAACCCTTTATTTAAATTGCATATATTTCTTTTTATGTATTATATTCTTTACTTCTTTTTTATAAACAAACATTTTATTTATTGGTTAAAAATTAAACCACACAGAGCACAAAATGCATTTCCCTCAGTATACCAACCAATGGTACACCAAATTGAAGCTGTACAGTATATCATAAATGTGTTTTTTCTGTTATTTAGTATGATATTTTAAGGCATCTCCCATTATTAAAGAAGAACAACAAAAATCAACACTAGGTGTTTACAGAAGTAGCTGTAGTACTAAAATAAAAATATCAGCTTGAGGCTTTGAATTTGTCAAGGTTTTAGTGCTTATAACATTGTCTGCATCTGAAGCAAGATATCGTTTATAGAGCTACAGTAAACCTCTGGCCTGTAGCAAAGTCTAAGGTAAAATGCATTGCTTTACTCTCATCTCCCTGCAATCCTCATCACACCTCATTTACTTCAGTTCTTTTAACAGATCCACATTCTGTAAAACGACCTTCATGTTCTGTTGCTTTCATAGAAATAGACTTTTGATTTATAGTATTTTTTGTCTTGCACTGATAGAGCCACAGTTTCATTGACATTCTAAAGAAATTTTGACAAAATACTTTAAAATCTCACCATATAAATAAAATGTATTATCCCTATGTTGTACCATTTATATGCATTTAACCCATGTATTATTAATAGAATTTCCTAAGATACTTTTTTAGCCAAATGATATGCAGAACTAGTAATAAGCCAGTTCCAGGAGCAAAATTTGTAATGGAGGAATCTATATTTTTTTACAATTCAACTAAACAATTGATGTTGGGATGGGATTTTCATCCAATGTATAATATAAAGAAACAAGGAAAAGAATACAAAACTCCTAATCATCAAATTTAGAAACCCGAGACAAGCTGTGTGAAACACCTCAAGTTATAAATTTCTGTTTAAATTTTCCTTGAGTTTTAAAGTGTTAAAACATCAAAGCCCCACTTCAAACCCAATGTGTGTATATTTAAGTTTTGAGGTATTGTATTAAACTACTGTAGCAACTGTTGGATTTTTTAAGGAAAATGTCAGCAAAACAGGGCCAATATTCATGAGAAACCATGATACTTGTACACAAGTATAGAATATTAGGTATTTTAAGTTGACTTTGAAAAACATTTGTTTTATATGTCTACCAATATTACATTAAAGTGTGAGCTTGCTACAGTATGTGGTCTTGTGGTAAGCCCTGGAGCATAGCTCTAGTAATCAGAGAGTTTTATGTTTCTCACTACGATTATGAAGGATTCTGACAGTGTCACAAAGAGTGGACGTGGAGTGAGGTGACTCACTCTGAAATCCCGCTGTGTATCCTTACATTCACGCTCTGCTATTATTACAAGATGATTTACAGTTATTAAATACCTAGATATGGAATAAACCCAAATAGTTTTATGAGATAACAACACTTATGTGTTTCTTTGTTTTTTCCCCTAAAAATTAGGAACGCCTGGAAACAATAAATAAATGACATGGGAATTGTAAAGTGACTTGCACCCCTTGTGATATTCATGTAAAATCTGGGTCATTATAATTACTCTCACAGGCGACTTCAACAGATTTACCACCAGCTGTTAAAACATACTGTAACACTTGGCATGTAACAACATGATTAGGTAACAAATAAGGAAGTATCTCAGTTGGCCAGTGATAGGCCTCAGTATTCCCTCATGACAACATGAAATTTGACGTACAAATGCACTTTCCTCTGTTAGATAAAAATGCAAAACACTTCCCTTTTGGGAGATTTCCACCAATTTTTTCCCATTTATTTTCTATTTAATCTCTCGAAATTGAAAAAAAAAACAATAACAAAAAACACATGGTATTAGAAACCCATGAGAAGGATACCAGAATGTTAGAAGTTGAACTACTATCAACCCTTATCTAACCCACCCTAATAAACTGCATTAAAAATGTCCTTTTAATCTAAGTGTAACCAATTTTTAAATAACTTTTAATTAAAGGAATCTCTATTCAAAATTAATATGAATGTAAAAATGTTACATTTCAGTGGCTCTGCCTTATAAAAGAAGCCGTTATGTTAAGAAATGTGGTTTGTCTTTCTCTGAAATGACTGATTTTCACATTGCAATTAAAAAAAAAAAACAGAGAGAGCTATTCAACCTTTAAACCATACTTAATTGCTACTTGTTAATTAGTAGTATGTAATTCTGCATTTCGTGTCACATGAGTGTTAATGTTAATAGTAATGAACCTATACCCCTGTCTCGGGAAGTGATAAGTTTAATTTTGTTTTAAATTTTATACCCAAATTTAGAATCTGCAAATGCTAATCAACTTGGCACACTGTGGTGTACCTGTTGGGTAAGACTGAGATAATTTACAAGTGTTCTCTGGGACACATGTTGCCACTACCTTTCACACTCTTCAAGTCTTCAGTGCAAAATCCTAGCAAAGGCTTCAGATCAGAGAGAACGCTTGATGCCCGTTACAAGCTCGCCAGGGTCTCTGTTGTTGTTGTCAGCTGAAGAAACAGTGGCCAGCTCCAGACTATTCCTATTCACAGCAATCAGTTGGATGCTAACCCCAGGGAGCTTAGAATCACAGCTGGGTGGTGAAATTGTCCAGATTTAAACAAGGGATCACTGAACTATGAGGCCAAACCTGTGCTCTGAGCTGAGGGATGAGGCCTTTATTTGAGTATCTTTTATTTTATTTTTCTTCATAACATTTTTTTTAGATGGAACAAAGGGAAAGAACAGATCCAAACAGTTGGGAGCGAAACATACGGTATGAAATGCAGATGCAATCATCAAAATGCAGATGCAATCCCTATGCAGTAGACAGATGTATTATCAAAATGACAAAGAATTGAATTAGATATACAGAATAAAACAGAACAATACTTTGAATCAGGAGAAAAAATCAGAAGATTATAAGTCACAGTCTCTCTCTTTATAAATTACACAGACATATCTATACAGTATGTGTATGTCACCCCTGCAACGATCTCCAAAGAGCAAAAATTAGTATAAGCGCAGTGAAATCTAAAATGGGATGTTAACTATAATAAATTAATTGATCTTATAACAGAAGATTGGGGTGAAGGTTAGATCCTAATCTCATCCACTTTTGCTCTCCTATACATACAAGTTTCGCACCCCGGATTTCCATTCATGCATTTCTCTCGCACTTCTCTCACCACACTAGCTGCACCCTTGCAACAATTCCTGATCTCTTCCATTGCAATAGTGAAGAGGGGTGTGGGCACCCTCATTCTCACAGCTAGGAGAATCATGCCAGATACACTCTATCCTCTGTCCCTCTATCACATTCATTAGGATCTAACCTGTACTGATCCTGTTTATTTTGAAGGAGCTATTCGGACAATTGGCTGACTAAAACCAAATAATTATAGAAACTCTGCTCCTTGTGCTGTTTGCAGGTGGTCACTGATGTTTAATACAATTTAAAATGACAATATAATTAAGCATGTGAATCATTTGAAAGTTAAAGTAAATTCAATCAGGACAGGTAAATAACTGAGCTAGAAAAATTGCAGAAACACGTTTTGTACATGGATCAACACCTTACCTCTTTGGAGGTTTTAAGACTTTGAAAGTGATACAATTGTGTCTTTATTTTCTGACTTTTCAAAGTTTCCCTGGTCAAATATTCAGGATCATTTCAACTGCACTTGTAAAAAAAAACTGAGGGCATGTAATCCTGCTGTTTCAACATTATTGATTATTTTAATCAAAGCCTGCCAGTCAGTTAAAATGAATACTTAATTAGTTGCAAGCAGTACAGCTAATTTATGCTTGAATTCACCCAAGTGCACTTTGTGCATGGAAAATTAAACAGATAATTTTATAATCCATTAAAAAAGCAAATGCATTTTCTGAGAATACAAACTTCTCTAGAATGTGACTTTGCAGCTACTTAATTTTACTAGGATGATTTTACCTTCTATGTGCAAAGAACAACCTACACATAAGTGCAAAATGCCATATTCTGTCAATGAGTTTTTGCATAATCTACAATCCAGTATGTTTTGTCTTGGAACCACATATGGCAACACAGAGAGGGCAAAATAAGGAGAAACGGAACAAATCATATATACAGCCATGTATTTAATTCATTGAAAATGATGATAAATGTTTTGAGTGCAAATAATGTTACCAATAGAAACCTCATATTACCCTTATGTCAGTTTTTCTTATTCACAATCCTCAATGACATTAACAGAATGAAACAGAAAGATTCTTCAAGAAATACTGGCTGATGCTTGACTCATAACTGTCAGTATAAATGCAAGACTGAGTGTTGTGACAAGACTACCCCACTGGCCAGCACCACGGAGCACATAAAATTGTCTACTTTTGGGACAATATCACTTAGTCAATTGCTGAGAACCTTGAAGCACACAGTAAAGCAACAGCATAGATAGTGTACTGTGTTTTACTGTATCCAGTATGTATTAAGATGCAAGAAATGCAAGATGATGTTCACCTCATTCACCACTATTCCCTTTAGTACAGGACAGATGAAGAGTGCTTCCATTACATGTATATGTGTGGCAGGCTTTATCTTTTTAGTATTGTTTATCAAGATCAGTGCCAATGTCAGCTAATTACAAAGCCAAAACTAACAATATTTGGCCTAAAAGAACCAATCTATAATGCTAATGGACAATTTCACTGGTTGAGCCACTCAGAAGAACCTTTTCTCATTATTCTCTCATATTTAATTTACTTTAATAATACTTGGCATCAACACACTGAAAACGCACAAAGGGATATAATAATCTAATTTGGTCATCTATATTTTTATACTGATTGACCCTAATTGAAGGGTTGTTTATCAGGTTTTTTATCATTATGAACAAAGGGAACACTATTATAAGTGTTTAATGTTTAGTAAAAAACTTTTAACTATTATTGCAAGTTACTACTACTATTAACTATTATTACAGTTTGTTGAACACAAAACATACACGGGAAAACCTCTTATCAACCCTTGCTAGGGGGTGTCAGAGCTCAATACCAGATAAAGCAGAAACAAAGCACTAAAGCACAAAGAAAGAGAAAAAGCCAAATGTTATGGCTAATTAGAAGCACTTGAAAAATATCGTAAACAATACCAAATTTTACCGTGGTGAGAATCTCAAAAACACAACTTTGGAATTTTGCCACTTTCTAAATTCTTCTGATTGAGTGCTTATGCAACAGTCAAATTCACTCAAGTGTATCATAGTCAGTAATGAATGGCCAATTAATCAAAATGATGCCAACAACATTTAATTACTATGCAAAATTACTATACATTTCCTTAAAACATATTGTACTGTTGTACTATATGCATAGAGATGAACTATGTTTGATGTTGGGTATCATACAGTACATCTTCACAGGTTATTTCTTAAACTACTGTTAATTTGTTCCACAGAGAATCAATCGCAAGTGACTTAATCTTTCTCTCAGTGCCATCTTGGAAAACAGGCTCTTATTATATGAGGAGTAGAAGTCTTCAACCCATGCTGTGAAGATCACTTTTCACAGTGTAAGTAAAGATCAGTATTCACAGTAAGATTCATTTTCACAGTATGCTACTGGCATACAACGATGGAAATTAATCACTACATATGGCTGTGTCCAGTGTTTGCTTGCCACAGAAAACCCAACATCTCTAAAGCTGTGCCAGAACTATACAAAAGTCCTTTTCATCCCTTAGGAGCCACAGTGCTACAATGGAAGAGGGGTCTTTCTGACCCTGCTGTGGTCTTCAGAGTCACAAATTATTTCTTTCAGATAAAGAACCTTTGGGCACTTTTAGTTTTTTTTAAGCTTTCTATGATACAATTTGACCTTCTCAATATGAAGGTCAGCTGTTTTCTCCAGGTTTAAATTACCACTTCCATCCTTTGAATTTTTCTGCTGCCGTGCATCTACCATGATATGACCAAAAAAAGTTTGTTCAAGTGATGTTCCTTAGTGGGCTTTGTCTGGTGTCATACTTTTTATATTGATAATTATATCTAATTACCAGGAAAAACTGAATTTTTGGGGTATTGAGAAAAGTTTCAGCCCATAAATTAATAGTGTTCTTTTTGCTGTTATTCTCCTTTATAGAACATAAAAATGTCACTTCCATTTTTTTTCAGCATGCAAATCATTAAGACCATTAAAACCATTTCAGTCAAAATGTTGAAATATTGGAAACCTTAGTGCTGCAAACTTAATGTATGTTAATGCAGCCCAGAGCTCTTTCTGAAGAGCTGAAACCTGATAAAGACAAGAGATTGAGATAAAAAACAAACAAAAAAACAGTCAAGATATGTTTAAAATGCATACTGTACACCTAATGGCAAACTGGCTAGCTACCCCAAAATAAAAGCAATTCAATTTTTTCTATTGTTTACTATTATAAGGCCAAGGAAATACGTACAATCAATTTGTCACAACAAATGATTGTACAAAGACCACACACTTTTCCGACAGAGTCTAAACATTAATGCAGAATAACGTAGTCCCTAATCAATGATATGAGTGGAACAATTGCCACCCAGAAAACTGCAGTCACTGAAGGAAGTGCAAATAAACCATTACATGAGCTGAATAGATGCAAGAGAGGTAAGATGAAAAAGTTGCTAACTTCTTACTTTAGAGAAGAGGTAAAGGAGTTTTATTTACTGTATGTACTTGAAGACATTAAAAATGTAACATGCTATTGGTTCCAATATTCATTGGTCATGTTATTGCCTCTCAGTGTAAGTCATTACAAATCTATTACTTTGACAGAATTTTTGGCTGTTTTACAATTAAACTAAACTATCAGGCTGTACACAGCAGTGAAATATTAAATGTCACCAAATCTCTATGCGGCTGCATGGCACAGTCGGTCATTTTGCTACTGTTTATTATTCTCCTTCGAGCCTTTCTCCATTTCCACATATGACTTCCAAACAAATCAGCAGGAAGATTCTCTGCCTAGGTCTCTTGCTGCAGTTCTGCTTGGGGTAGCTTAATGGTGATAAATGTCATCTTTATCCAATCTAGTGAGTCATTGCATGACTAATATTTTAGATGGAATTCTATAGCTATTGATAATCATAACACAGCTGAATGTGTTTGGGCTGAATAATCTCAGTGTGGTTCCATGCTAATAGGAAGGTCATTAAAGGTAAAAAAGACCATATGAGGCCTATTTGGTTTAAGAAATATTGGTTGTAAAATTAATCTGGGTATAGCATGCTTACAACCTATTTCAAGAGTAAAGCATATGGGAAAATCATATGTGTCAGCCACTTTTTCATCCTGTATTACCTAGTCTTCTACATATTTGATAAGTTTTAAAGAAAAATAACACAAGCACTCCATTTACACCTCCAAGAAACAAGGGAATAAATAAGTTACATTAAGCTCTCAATGAAACACCTGTTCAACTTTTATAAAAACAAATTTAAAAAAGTCCCATGCCTGTTCTATATCATCCTAGTGCATCCAAGTGTATTGAGATCTAGTTATTACTTGCATCCCTAAGCATTATGAGAAAGACAAGTGCATCTTTCCGTGTTTATCTTGTAATATATTATAAGAGCTTTAAACACAGGCAATACATGCTCAAGGACTTTTATTGTATTGCCTTTAAATCATTGGTAGCATTTTACTTTCAGAGTTTTGACATTTATTAACACTTTATAAATGTCATATGTTTATAAATCATTACTTGAATGCCACATTTTATAGGAATCAACCTGCATTTTCAATTATTAAACTCTATTCCTGACCATAGCATGAACCATACCACTAACCCTAACCCTACAGTACAGTATGTAATATTTTTATAACCTCATTAAGAAGACATTAATGTTATTAACAGTTAACACTCTGTTAAGAGATAGCTATAGGCTCATACTCTACAGATGTTTTACTAAAGTCTTACACTGAAAGAAACATTTTACATGATCCAAATACAAAGGTAATTAAATATTGATAACAAATAGGTGACCTGACCCATCTTTAAACACAAGCCCACTGTGATCTGGATTCCCTGAGTATACCACTGGCTCAACACTACTACTGGGGTTAGCCAGCCAGGGCTTTCTCTTTCTTTTACAAAATGTCAACAGAAAAATGATCAGAAGAGCCTGTCTGCGCTTGCTCTTTTTCTCTGTGTGGGGTTTAACTTGTCAGCTGACACGTACTGTATATACAACTGGCAAACTCCACATTGTGTGGGTTTAAATTTAAAACAAATTGGTACCCTATCAATGAAAAAAACACTTAGAATTCGCTTTACTTTCTTCTCACACACAATGGTTGCTCTCAATTACATAAAGAGCACAATTTCAGAGGAAGTTCCCTCTGTGAGAGATCTTCATGAATGATGCTGTCTTTGAAGAGCTGCACTATTTCATTTCTTTAAAGGTAGGACTTATGTTTGTAGATAAGTATAACAGAGTTAAGTGGCTCTGAGCTTGTTATATGACATTATGGTGTCATCACCCCCCTTGGAACCTACTGTAGATAGTTGAATTCCTCTGTAGTGGGAGACCTGGTCTCTTGGCACAGTGGAACTCACCACTATCTGTGGAGTAGTGCTGTGTCCCTCTGAAGCTGGAGGTGCCCTGAGAGTTGGTGTTCGAATCCCAGTGGGGGGAGCCCACAATCATCACCTTAGTGCCACAAATCTGATTAATAATGTCTTATCAGTTGCTGAAGTTGCTGCAAAGAAAACAGAGTTTAGAGGAGTAGAATGTGACAGGGTACAGTGGCACTGTCCTTTTGAAAGGAGAAGTACCACATAGTACAGAATAATATGAAGTACGTTATGATACAGCATGTGCAATAGATCCTCCCACAGAGATCTACTGTACTATTGATTCAGTACTAATGTAGACATAGTAGTGGTTTAACAGAGGACCCTCCTTTCAATGCAGAATCAGCTGTTGCTTATTATTAGAGCTTTTAAAGTGATTCCACACAATGCCACATTGGTCCTTGCAAAGAGTGCAGGGCAATCTCTTGTAGACAAGACAGGGTGATTTTGTACCAGCATAGATGTGTTCTGGTAATAATTTCAGTAATAAAAGAACACCTTTGAAACTGGCTGTATCCCCTGGTTAGGCAAGGAGAACATTTGAATAATATTTACCCTCTAATATGGGAGCCCCGACAGAAAATATCTGCACTGTTATTTTAAAATAAAATTTTAACATGGCTACATTTCACTGATAAAGACAGAATCTCATATTTCTAATAGCATACATTGCAGAAATTAGTTTCATATAAAAAATAAGTATAATATAACTCCCTTCAGAGACTCACTACAGACTCCTTATTGTAACAATTCATAATACAACAGAGGCACTTTTGTTAGGGAGGACAGAGATTTAAAAAGGACTGATCTAGTCTTTAAGAAATGACTTTTTAAGATTACAACATTTTTCATGGAATATCTGACTGTGCAACTTGTGGTGGAAGAATTGATACATTCAGTGATTTAGAAGGTTTTAAAAATAAATATTATTTCTATATTTATCTTTTTGTATTCAGATTTATTTTAAATGTTAATGTAGTGATGGCATTAGAATTTAATAAAAAATGCTAACACCAGAATAGACACAGAATTCTGCTGGAAAATTTTTCAAATGTTTCCTTATTAAAAAAACACAGACATTATGCACTGGATCCATGTACAGTATTACCAAATACACATGTAATATGTGTACAGGGGTGCCATAAACTCATTGTATACGCAGTTTCCACTATGACTCCTGAAAATCACTTTTTAATTGTTCAAGTTAGAACAATCACTGTTTAAAAGACCTGACAGCATTAAACATCCTTAAATACACTGCTCCTATCAAATCAAAGTATCATATTAGATCAAACTGTATGACTGACCTCATAATTCTTTCATGGGCATTACAGGAATTAGTAAATAAATTAATTTAGAAGAAATGTCTAGACCATATTGTATATAATCCAATTGAAATAATAGAAATATTATATTGTAAAATCCTAATGGAATAATTGTGCTGTGGAGGACTCAGTGCACTGCGTGAGAAGTTAGAGAAGTAAGAAGTGGTGTCAACCCCCTTCTGAACTCTAGGCTTTGTAAAACTGCTGTGCCAGAAGACATGTTGTTTTTGTTGAACTGGAGTTATCAGCTGTTTAGGGAGTGGTGCAGTGCATACTCCGAGCCCATGAGCAACCATCATCTAACCTCTTCAGGGGCAGGGGTAGCTGTGTTTCTCACATCTACACAGTGTTAGCCCAAAAAGCATTGATGAATATAACAAACTGCAAGGCTTGTTTGAGTGCTTAAACTTACATTCATTAAAGTATCTAAAACTGAAGTAACTACTATGACAATATTACTTTGACAGTAATTCATTAAGACATCGTGATAGCATTTGTCAGAGCATAGCATGTCTGAAACTGTTTTTGTTTTCAATACAAGAATAGTCCACTGAACACAAATCGAGAATCAACAAGCAGTAACAGGGCAGAGGACTTCTCTTATCAGTTAGTTAATTAAGAGAACTCGAATACATTTAACTGTTTCATTTTATTCATAGTCAGTGTTATATTAAATGAGTTTTCTCAGTGGGAAACATACTCTTGTATTGGAAATTCAACCTTACACACTTTTGCTTAACAATAAATAGCATATACTTTAATTAAAATCAAGCAAAGGATTTTTCTGCAAAGGACTCAAAACAAGTTTGAGGAATGGAAGAAGATTAACCTTTCTTCCCGTTACGGGCCTTGGTCACCTAACCCTGCTTACTTGTATTCCCTTGATGATGTTTAATATTTTTTAATCAACAAGTTAGACATTCATCTATGTCTCTAACTTTATCAAAATCTTCTCCATGTTGCTGCATTGTACTCTCGAACCCTTGCTCTTTTTCCCCCGTTTCTAGAAACTCCAACCTCCTCTGGGATAGTTTTTCATTTTCTACTATCCGTTTTCCATTCTCTATTAAGTTTGAAAAAGGACTACCTGTCATCTATCATCTACCTGTTCAGTTCCTTTATGGCCCCTTAACACATCATTCCTACAGTATCTTCACCGGACTTTCGCATGCCAAGCCAATTTACAGCTCTGTGGGAGAACACTCCTCCACAAAGTTGCGGTTAATTCCATGCAAGACTTTCAAGGGAGCTCATCCTCATATAGCCTTCCACTCTTCTCTTATTTGACTTGATTTCTCTCTTATAACTCAGCAACTTAAATGCTCAGTGGCCACTTTGTTTCAGGGCCAAATTATGGTCTTCCTTCTATGGAAGCCTCCTAGGGTTAATAAAAACACCCATTGTAGTGTGAGTTATAGACTCCATCATAAAGAGATGAGAAAGAGAGGGGTGTATCTTTTAAATCTTAATATTTATTCCTGACTGTATCATTTTTTTCTGTTTTTCATCTTCCTGCTTTCTGTTGAATAGTATACAGTATATTAAACATAGCACATAATCTTAAAACTAAGCACTGTACAGTATAGAATGAGGAAGACCCATGTTACTGAACTGCCCTACAATGTTTCCAATAGGTAACTGCTACCACCTCCTTCCAGATTAGTTTTTTTTGGTCAATGTGACTCCTCAGGTGTACCTCTATCTTCAAAAGATATGTGTACATAATATGACTCATGCACAGAATACTGTTGTAGAAATTGATTTTGTATTGTCCTATATCACATATGTACACCAAAAGCTTTCAGCAATGATAATATACTGTATAAACAGTTAAATTAATGGAATGTGAGCTATATTCCCAATGTATCATAATAACAGTGATAGTGTTTTGCTGTAATGTAATTTATCCATTGAGCCATGACATATAATTTTTACTGCATAACAATTCATAGACAGTCTTGGGAAAAAAGAGACAGATGAAGGCAGAGACAGTTAACTAAGAAGGGTATTAAATAAAATGAACACTTTATCTATAATATTGTATTGTTGCACTAGCTCTTTCAATTTTATTAATAGCACTAAGAAATTATAGCAACTATATAGCAAAGGAGAAGAATAAAATACATATCCTAAGCATAAAAAACATAATTTAGAACTGCAACAAAAACACAAAATCACAAATATATTATCATATAATTATGACAGAATTGTTTTATAGCAGGCGCAGACATTTTATTAACAAGTCATGACAAATTTGTCATGATGATTTGTCATCAGTGGGGTAGTAGAATTTGTGGCCACAGTAGGAATCTATACAAACTGTTCATCTTGTTATATGTGTAGTGATTTGATGGTTTGGATTTAGATAATGTAAAAACTGGATCAATAAATTAAAAAAGTACTTTTTAGGCTACAAGAAATCAATCGGAACAATTTAACAAGGTACACACAGAGATGGCTAAAGGAAAGAATGCAAACTTATTTAATACTACAATAAAACTGGACAATTACACCAAGGCAAGATTAGATTTACAGTAAATCAAACTGTTGTGATATACACAAACAGCTGAACTATCACTAAGGGATTACTAAACCAAAATAAATTTGGCGTTTATGTTGACTATAATACTGAGGTAGGTGTAAGTCAACCTTTCAAAATCAGCTGGAATTCCTCCTCTTATCATTCTGCTGCTATAAGTCAACATAATGAAAATCAGACTGGTGTGTGTCACAGGTTTCTGTCTGATTTGCTTTAAATATAGTACCATTCCCTGTCATTTCAGCTACACTCTAATAAATTACACAAAGAATGGTTCACTTTATGTAAGGGCTGACAATAGAATTCTATTGTTGTGAATGTTAAGCAACACAAGGAATCACACACAAGCATACTGTATAAATATAATAGATAATTATGTTAACAGGGTGCCCTTTGTTCGTTTTCGGAAGTGGCATTGCCTCACCTCCGAACTGAGCTCAATACCATTCAGAGGAGATAGAGACATTCATTCACTTATTTTTTGAAAGAGAAAAGAGAGTTTCTGCCTAAAACAGATTGCATCTTAGTCTGACATCTACCTTAAAGGCCAGCATACTGAAGAGAGCAATGTAGTGTAATAAAGAAAGAGGCAGTCATTCTATGACAGGAAGACTACAAAGATGTTTGGCTAAATGTACTGTATCTCCCTCTCTGTTCAGTAAAGACATGTCTGTTTATTCCCTTTGGCAACTCACATTTTTCATCAACACTGCTTCAGAAGTGATGTGAGACAAACAATTTTCCCAAAACAACTTTGCTATGGTCTTTTGGGTAGATAACACTATGTTCTGCTTAGAATATGAGAATATGCAGCAGAGCAGCCTGTACTTATGTTGAATGCTTACCTTTAAGGAGATGTTAACGACTATTTTTCCTTAACTGCACAATTGTAACACAAAACATACAGGTCTTGCTTTTCTATGGTACATGAATATCTAAGTTTATTTGAGTATTTGATTTGAGTAAATGTATTGTATTTCCACCTAATTAAACAAAAGACATTAACACCTACAGTAAGAATCTGACATCCTCAACCATATGTGAATATACAGTATGTAGGAAATCCTATTACAACCATATGACTGATAATTTGCTTAACATCTAATGGTTAGAAGGTAAATACATAATTTTTAAACAAATGATGAAAAAAAATACTGCCATACATTAAAATCAATCACAGTCAAGGTAATATATGTATTTGGACAGAGAATTGGTTAGTAGAAAAATGGACAGCAAAGACAAGAGATGAATGCTCAGACTGGATGGTCTTTACACTCATGTTCTTCCATCCATCCATCTGTTTTCTAACTGTTTCATCCCATTCAGGGTTGTGGTTGAGCTGGAGCCTATCCAGGCAAGCAACGGGTGCGAGGGAGGACACACAACTTTCCATCACAGGGCAGAAAGACACAAACAGACAAGACAAGGTCAATTTTCCCATAAGCCATTTAACCTTCTAGTTTTCGGACTGTGGGAAGAAACAGAGCACCTAGAGGAAAGCCATGTGAACTTGGGGAGAACACACAGTACAAACTCCCTGTGAGTACACGGTAGGACAGAGTTGATCTCGAGGCCACAGCGCTGCAAAATAGCAATGCTAACCAGTACATCACTGTGTATCTTATTTTTTATGTTCTTGAAATAATGGTTGTGAGAAGCAGAAATGGATTAAAGTATTTCTGTGTCACATAGTGTTGCTGTCTTATAGCTCATAGCTCTTGGATTCTGCATTTAAATGTCGGGCAAACTGCCTTCTGTACCAAGTGTCCGCAAATTTTCATGGGTGTTCTACAGGTGCTTCGTATTCTACTTGCCACCCAAAGGGATACTGAGTGGATTTGATTGGTAATTAGGCAGCAGTGTTATCAGAGTAGTGATACTGTACGAGCTCCAGATGTGTAGCTGCACTATGTATTTACCAGAGCCCATCTGCATATATTTTAAGAGCATAGATATACAGTGGCTTCAGATAAAACAGAAATCCGTAAATATTGAAAATATCACGTCATCATTTTCTACATTTTTCCAATACCCTGTGATGCTGTCACCTTGCAGGCTGAGGTCAGTCGAGTGCCCTCACTCCTACCTTGCAGCCTTGTCCCCAGTTTTTCTGAGATAGGTTCCAGGTTGCTGTGACCCTCAATAGGAAAGGTTGCTTTTTGCTGATGGATACTGTTTTCCTTTCTTGTTTTTTTTTCTTTTCTAGGGTCATTATCAACCACCATAGGAATGCTTACATTATATTATAATGAGACAATGTGTAACAATATTGAAGCATTGGACAGCAAGTTAAGTAATTAAATATCTCTGTGTAAGTCATTCAAACAGTTTCAGATGGGCTACTGGCCTCCAGGAAATACGTAGACTTTATGGACTTAAATATACATAATATTCACTTTGAATGAATCCTTACTTGTGTTTAGAGCCTTCATTTTTTGTGTCAGTGTCTGTATTATAAGGTTAACATTTCACATTTTGCAAGAACAGAAGGTATATTATCTCCAATGGAGTTCTGGCATGAGATGTCAAATTAACTTACATCTACACTTTATATACCAGAGAAATGAAAACCACTGATTACTTATGGTTTTCCTCAGTGTCATATAATGCTAAAGGAAGCTAATTAAAAATCTGTCTCATTAAGATCTGAGGCTGTACCTCCAGTATTAAAGTGGCATGGATATTTTCCTGCTTCCTACCTCTTACTTTCAAATGTATTGTAGAGTATAAATTGAATTACATGAGAAGAAATAGATTGCATGAAAGATAACCTGAGTGCACATAAAAAGCACATAAAAAGGCTGATTCACATTATATGGATCTTTTTGAATGAATTCAAGGTTTTGATTGTGAAAGCTTGACTCACTATGTTTCTGATACTGGGGAGGGGCAATTAGGATTTGGGTTTATATGAGGATAAGATGAACATAGATCCTAATAATGTGGGAATATTTTGCCTGCAAAGCAGCAACAACAAATTCAAGCAGGAAGTGACTTTTGTTATTTAGTCTATACCATAAGTGTTATTCCTTATTTACTGTAGGGCATTTTTGACCTAAACATATACAAAAGGCAAATACTGTATACGGTAAGTAGTGCCATACTGGATGTGAGCAATAACCACATATAAGTTGTACTGACAAAGATGAGGGACCCTTCTGTTGATAGATGCATATAAAATTAATAAAAAAAATTTATAAAAACTATAGGATCTAAAGTATCTATCTACAGTACAGTAAGTAACATGCTCATGTAACTTAAGAGAAGGTCATACAGTATATGAGAACAGGTTCCTTATATAACGTTGCACTTGAAGACTTGTAGGGACCTCTAAGAGGATCAATACTAGAACATAAAGGATGGGACAGAAACTGGAAATATGGGAAAGTGTGTTGAAGTCTCCAAAAGTGTTTCTCCCCTTCAAGTAAATGGACATCATAACCCCTCAGATCCAAATACCAACATCTTTAAAACCAGGGAAAACCTAAAGAGCCCCAACATTTATCAGTCAGCTGCAACACAGTTCAACAGATAAGCATCAACTATTAATATCTTATTATTTAATTGAAGTTCACCATATTTTGTTCAACCAGTCTTGAACTTTTTCATGGTTAATTTAATCGAACAATTGGTTTATTGAATAATAAAGAAATGGTAGTTCCATTAGTCAACAAGTGGAAGATGCAGAAAGAATAATGACAATGTGACCACAACTGCAATTTTCAAACCATATACAACCTTTTCAGAAATTGTATCACTATACAGTATTTATAGAATACACACAGCTGCTAAGTATAAATATCTAAACTACAGCTGAAGTAATGTACAGTATTCACTATATACATGAAAGTCCAAGTAAGTGAAACGTAGCAGCAGGTACAGTACAAAATCCACATATAGTGAAGTTTGATAGCAACAATATTGAACATGTGAAATAACTATTTTATATGGGTCTGTTTTACTACATGGAGCAGTCCACGTAATGTAAAACAGAAGTTAAAAATGTGGCATAAAGAAAACACCTTTTCATTATTTATTCACAGATGACCTTGGACATAACATGGACATAGAGAATCAGAAACAGCATTGAGGTATTAATGGAAACATGCAGCTGAAAAAGATTAACTGTTTGATTGTGTGCCCGAGAGAAGGTTCTGGTTTACTCTTTTATAGTTTCAGCCTGTTGCCATCTAATTCAAAAGTTATTAACAGTAGCTTTTTTATAGAACATACATACTTTGATAGCAAAAGGCATTCTGAATTTCTGCAGTAAGTGCAGGCAGTCAGGTTCCGTCTGTCTGTAACTTTCCCAGCACAAGGAACATGAGACATGTGAGTAGAATGTTAAGGGGCTAATAAATGCAGCCAAGCAGGCTACTGACAGAAGAGGTGCTCATTGATTAATGACTTGTGATGTGAACTTGATTGATTTTAGCACACATTTGGTGTACTTTTCAGCAGTGATTTATCTTGATTTTGTGGGTATCATCAATATATTGGGTGGAACAAGAAATGTCATCAGCAATGTTCATCACGGGCGTGAACTAGCGATAAAAAAGTAGTCTGTAAATATTTTCCTTTGTCTTATCTGTTAGTTCACTCACCTTTTCAGTTTTCATTGAAGCATTGCTTTTCTTCTGTCTTTCATCTTTATTCCAAATGTTTTATTCCAATTTTATAAATAATATTGCATTCATTTTTTATTAATAAATGTCATACATGGAAGATGCTGTTGTAAGGTGTTCTAAACTCATTCTGCATTAGTCACCGTATCATATTTTAATACCCAATCTGATTTTCAAAGACCTTTGATTGACATGTTTCGAAAGGGTTGTTCGTGGACCACTGTTTAATGCCACACATCTAGGACACATAACTGAATTGAAAAAAATGAGAAAATATAAAAGACAGCAAGCTGACTAAAGAACAACCCAGATTAAAATTAAAATTATAATTGAACTACTACTCAGTGCTATCACCATAATTCATTACTCATTACAATTTTAGGATCCAAGAGATGAAATGAAACTCCCATATTGAAAAAAAAAGAATTAAGCTGTTGTGCTCCACTGTTAAGAATTATCATTGTTAATGTTTAGACATTGTATATTAATAATATTGAGGCTAAGGAACTATAAAGAACCTTTTTTTGCATGGTTATTATGGTATAACCATAATACATTTAGGATGTTAAAATGTGAGATATGTTCCTTCAAAACTGAAGTTTATGTTAAACAAAAACCCTTATTTCAGAATAACTGTTTTTTTATTGTTGTAAGTTGTTTTTCCTATTTAAAAAACTTTGTTATTTACAGTATATGCTATTAATACTCATCTTGTGAATTACTACACCATACAATCCCTTTTGTAATGTTATACTGTAATACCTCTCTCCATCTTGTTTGTCAGTGTTTAGCTGACAGTGTACAGTTAGGCCATATGCAACATCAGCAGTTTGCTGGCTAGTATTATCAGAAGGACAACATAAGTGATTTAATGGGTCGCTGCTCGATCAGAAGTCTCATTCCGGTTTTAGAGGTTCAGTGAGCGGCAGAAAAATAACTTTTGCACAATCTGTACCAATATACCAGTTTTACATACTATGTCATATCAACACAGAGTAGAATGTTCTCTCATTTTATCTTGAACTGTAATTTCAAATTCAAGTCTTTCATAAGACTCAACAAAATCAATGCATGATATTCTGCAGATTCTCCGATATGTAGAAATACCAATTACATGTTCTTAAGTTGGGAAGCATGGTGGTGCAGTGGTGAGCACTACTGTCTCTCAGCGCTGGGCCCAGGGTTTAATTCCAGACCTGGGGTGCTATCTGTGTGGAGTTTGTATGTTCTTCCTGTGTTCATGAAGGTTTCCTTCCACTGTCCAAAGACATACTGGTAGGTTACTGTTGTTTGCCTTTTGTCCTTTTATCTTTTTATCATTTTTATCAGCAGTGAGCAAAAGTCCCCTACATGAAGTGCATAAATTGATAGATCATAAATAATGTAATAACTGTAGACTTTCACACGTAAATAGTCATTAAAAAGAGCATATACAGATTATTAATAGAGTATCTGGTTTCTTTTTAACAGAAGACCTGAAGGCACCAGTGTATTGTAATTGTACTATCTATTTAAAATTGTGATGATTGGATAAACACAAAAACACAATAAAAAAATCAGTTTGCACAGTGCACTGGGATGCTGTCAGAAGAGGAAGCTATTTATATTTTTTCTCATGTCAAATCCAATCCAGTGACCTTTATTCTTTAGATTGCCTCCACTGCACTTCACTGCTGGTTGCTACAAGATCTCTTCCAGCCTTTCTCCACTCTTATTAACCATTTACTCTCAGATCAATGTTTTCCAGTGTGCATTATATAAACCTGCACTATAACAAGCAAATTATTTTAAAAAAATGGAATATCTGCTTAGAGAGCTTGGTTCAGGGCTTTGATTCCTGCACAGCACTAGGAGGATGAAGACACCTCTGATGTGTGAGCATCTTATCTAGTTCAGCCAATTGGGAGCTTCTTATTTTTTTAAAGTACTGTACAAAACAACAGATTGAATAGGCTTATTTTCAAGCCATACCTCTCCCATTTAAAATGATGGACAGAGAAGAGAAACCACTAGGACCTTGCAAAACCTGAATAAACATGTGGCTTGTTAAAAGCCCTGGTCAATACAAGTGCTACAAAGCTGAACTACGGTAGAAGGAATGTATTAAAGTCTGGATCAGTTCAACAGAAAATGAGTGCAAGTGCACTTGTAGTTACAGTATATTCAATAAAAATACAGGTAACTCTCCCAACTTTATTGCTTCTTCCATCATATATAATGAAAGAAAGTTCCTTTGCCCCAACTCCTGATTCCTGAATATCATGAATTGTCCATTATTTAATATACAAAGCAATATGTGTAGCATGCTACTGTATGTCAATGCATTTGAATTTATTAAAGTGTGTAAAATATCCATGTGTAGTTCAATTAAAAATTAAACGTTAAATGGTCAATTGCACTTGAAACATTAAATATAGTATTATTTGTATGAATCAGCCTTCTGTCTTGGGACATAGAATCAGAGATATAATGTGCAGAGTAGAGCAACATCAAGCACTCTTAACCAGAGATGAACATTTGAACATTTAAGGATCACAAGGGCTGGCAGACAGAGCTGCTGTCTCACAGCTCCTGGGTTCAATTTTGGTCTCGACGCATCTGCCTCTGTAGACTTTACATGTGTTTATGTCCAGACTACCAAGGCGGTGCTACTGTAGCTACTGTAGGTTTAATCAGTTGTTGTGAGCTGTCTTTTTCTGCATGACCCTGGAATGGATTGGGGGACATCACTTGAGTGCTCTGAGTCCTGTTTTGCGGCCTGCACTTTCAGAATTGGCTCCAACTTACCGTAACACTCCCATGGATAAGCAGCTTTCTGGGATGGGTAAAAGGAAGAATTGCCAAAATTCAGCTTAATTAGGTGGAAATGTACAAAAGAAACTAGCATCTTACAATATGGGGGATGACCAATAGGTCAGTAAAATTGAAGTATTTCTGCAGAAGTGTTCAAATGTCCTTTGAATGCTTACTGAACACCATATACAGTAGTGAAAAGTGACTTTTTCAGTGAAGCCATCTTAGGTTATGCCCGTCAATAAAACTTTTCCCTCAACAATTTAAATGACTTTAATAATCTCCTTTACACAGCCCTCAGCCATAAATCTGGAAATTGGTATAAGTCACACTTCTTCTGACATGCTTTTATTGAATCAGAGACAGACGACAATATTTTTCATAGTGATACAATGCTGATGTTAATAATTTGAAGCTTCTTTCCTTTAGGAGCAGTACACTTTTAAGATTCATTTGTCATTCAGTTCTTTGGCAAAAAGGGTTGCCAAAGTTAACAAATTGACTTGTAAACTGGAAAACAGTTTAACTGTAAGCTGTGGCTCACAGAATGAATACCTGAATATGCATTCAACTGGCTGCATCGATTAAAAGTGTTAATAAAAGCCGGATATAGTGCATTCATCAATTGAAAAATCTGTGATACATAATATGTTACAACTTTGATTATTGGGCAATTCTGATCCCTACTTCAGTGCAGTGTCATGGAACACTTGCGAGAATATAAAAGAGAAGAGGTATTCAATTAATAGAAATGTAGCACTCTTCTGAGGTAATAATGTCTGATTCAAAGTTCAACTGCTAAATGTGTCTCAAGACAAGCAAAAGATACTACACTGTTTATGACACTACAAAACCTGCATATGATAACATTCATTGATTAAGATTTCCAAATTAAAGAAATTGAAGATTAAGGTACTTTTAAGTGCAGCAGTATGAAAAGGAAAAGCTTGTGTGCTTCTTAAGTCCTTGTAGCATAGGGTATTTAATTGGTTTTGATGGGACATATGAGCCTTTGTTAACACGTTATGAAAGGTGTTGAAAAAGTTTGAAATTTTAGTTTGATTAATTGTTTTGCATTGCTGTGATGACAAGATGTTTTAAAAGTGCAATTATCAGTCATAATTCCTTGAACGAGGACATTTCTGATTAATCACCACTATGTCTTTGGGGCATTATAGCAATCGTTGGAAGAAAGTTACTGCATACAGTGTGTTCACTTTACCATCACTTCAGAGATGAAAGAAATGTAAAAAAATAAAACTGAAAATATGAAACTAGTTTTATTCCATATATACTCTCTAGCAACATGTTTTTCATCATGTGCATGAAACTGTTTTTTGTTTTATGAGTTTATTTTTTAATAAATGAGTTTCAGAACATACAGTAAGAACAGTCAAAATCAAAGGGGGGTCATTAGGCTTTATTTCTATGTTAACTTCTCTTTCTTTAACACATCTTAATTTCTTTGTAGTTAGAGCCCTGCAGTATTAAAAACCGAAGATGTCCAGGGTTTAAAATAGCCTCTGGGTTAAAATCAAAAGCAGAGCAGAATTGACTAGTGACTGTTTAGGTTAATTTCACTGTGCTAGCAGCTTGTTTAGAAGGAAGTTGTCAATAAATGTATAGGCACCCAAAGAAGGCTCCACAGCTGAAATGATGTGTTTTCTTTCTTCTCTTTTCAGCATGGAATAAACGTATTACTTGTTTCTAGGCAATTATATGTATATATATTATCTATTTAAATTTCTAAAAAGATAAAATACAGATGACCGGCAAAAGAGAATAATAGAAAATACATCAAAAAGTCCAATAACCTTAAAGGGTTTTTTATATATTTAAAACAATAAAGCATCTTAGTAAAAATAAGAAAAACTTCAAGATTCTATTGGCTAAACATGTCAATACTTTATATTGATTTCAGTTGTATCCAAATACTATAAATCATAGTACTACTAAAGATGCTGGGAAACCACAAAAGCTGTTGGCTTTCGTTTTTCTTAATTTCGTTTTTCGTGTTTCTTTTCTTCTCTTTTCAGCATGGAATAAGCCTTTACTTTTTCCTTTGCAGCTACTAGAGATGTAACTTTCTCTCTATGTATTTTTTTTATTGACCTGTGCTAGTGTTTGTCTCATTTTTGTGTTTCCACAGTAACCAGATACTACCACCCTGTAGAAAAACTGCAGGTAACATACAATACATGTATGATTGTTATTGACATATGAAAGCATAACTAAAGATCAGATGATATGTGAATTGGCTTTTGTTCTCTGCTCATGGACATTACTACTATCGAGGCCACAAAAATATTTATACAACTTTAATGCTCATTGCACACACAAAACTAATTTCTATTCTCAATGAATTGCTCACAAGGAATGAAATGTAAAACACTTTCATTTTATCTTTAGGTTGGGAAAGGAGTTTATCTGAAATGCCATGTATCTTAAAGATTCTTACACCCTTTTATCTTATTCATGGATTATTTGGAATACATTTGTACATTAAACGTTAACATTTGCCTGCTCCCTGGAGTACTCAAAAAGGTAATTAGATGTGTAGGATTCAAATAGTACAGAATGAAAACCTCAAACCCACCAATGGTGGAAAGAGATGTTTTTGATTTTGAGATGTTTTTTGATCTGTAGGGTTCCTGGTTGTTTTCATATAAATATATTCTGCTAGCCATTTGAAATTACTTAAGCAAACATAAGCATTAATATATATAGCGGTTGTTGTGTTCATAACTAATGAGATTTCAGAGGAATGTTAAAATAAACTGCTGCAGTAATTCTGTTTTATGATTCTTGTCCATCTCACATGGGTGGCAAAATCGATTGTTATTTAATTTATTTTATTTTAATGCCCTTAACACTATGATTTATTTTAATTAACTTTCTGGATTCTTACTACTTTCAGTTCACCTACTGTATATACTAATAAGATTTAGAAATGTACTACAAACTATGAACTCCTTCCACAAGTTAGAAGGGAGAAGGGAAGATAGGTGATGACATCAATACTAGCTGTCACAAATTACACGTGACATTTTTTTCCTTTGAGAAGTACAGCTGTAGCCTCCAGATTTTGATTTTTTTTCTTCCATAAGGCTGAAATGTGAACAGAAGTTTTCTTTTACATGAATGTCAATGTCTAAGTTAAGCAGATTTAGAAGCCCAATGAATGCCCAAAGGCATCAGCTAGAACATCAGTACATGGATTTATCAATGCTGCAAAATGTCAATAAAAAATAATATATATTTGTAAAGAGCTGTGGAATAGCATTCTCAGTTGAACAAGAATGGAGATACCAAATAAGAGTGAAATAACTTGTTCTTCGTGGTACATATACTCCATAATAACATTTAATAACATTATTAATCATCATAACACTACAATTATATTCATAAGCCCTTAAACTCAAAGTGTTGTACCATGGCTCACAGCATACTATAATACACAACAGAAGCCAAAAAGAAAGAACTAATTTATGCATTAAAAACTTTAGTGAAAAAGTGGTCATTAAGCAAGTTTAAAATATTGACACCTCCAGATATAACACCCCACTTTAAAAAACACTGTACTGTACAAGTCCATTTGTGTGTTTTTGTGTTTCTGAGAATTAACTATCATTCTGTTTGTCACTTGATGTTGTATCTTCTCTAGAAAACAAAAGCTTGAGATTAACTCAATAATTGTTACGTGCTGTTTTGTTTATTTATTATGAACAAACTTTAGAGTATAGTAGTAATGTTGAGGGGTATGTTTTTCTCCCCAGAACATGTTGGTAAATGAACAGTTGATAAACAGGCTTTGCTCTATAAGAAAATATAAATCATGCTGAATACATGAAAGAATAGTGATATTACCAATTTCTATATTTTTAGTTTTATATTGAAAGTAAACTGTCTGAATGTTCAATGGCAAGACCTGTCAAAAGTCCTTTGAGCAATTATAAGATGTAGGCATGTACAGTACCTAATTACAGAAGCATGAAAAGACTGAAATTAACTTAAGCTAAGTATCCTTTGTGCACTACTTGAACACCTTCAACTTTGATAAAAGAAACATCAAAGCTGTCTATCATTCATCACTAAAATGCTTTGAGTCCATCCTCTGAAAATGCATAATTACACATATGTGAATATGCATACAGTATACTGTACACTATGTGTTGACCACCCTTAATTATGCAGAATCTCAAATTTACATAAAATTCAGAATTTCAGAATTTTGCACCAGTGTGTTCACTTGCTGAGTGCGACAAATAATATGCAACTGAAAAATGAAACAGGGCACTGGTTTTAACAATTTACAGCTCTTTTATTCTAGAGTGCCAATCTGAATTATTACAACATCATGTATTTCACCCCTATATTTCACCCTATGTTTCACTGGATACATTTCGAGTTTCTATTGAGGTATACAAAAAAATATAAATAGGCTCACATTTTTAAATTCTTTAAATTAATTCCATAAAATACAATTTAGATTTGAAGTTAATTGAAATACAAGATTTAATTTGAAATTGATAATTATACATTTTTCGGCTACTGAATGAAGCAGGTGCCTTTTTTGTTAAGAAGTAACACAACTGTCCTGGAAAAGCAACAGTTACATATTTTGTTCATGGCCTAAATACTTAGTTAAGGGTATTAATTCTTTTAAGAAGACGATGGTGAGCAATTTACTCTTTCAATACACTGTCTATCAACAGAGTGGTGCTAATTCTTGTGTGAATAACATAGACTTTAGCTGACAGATTCAAAGCTCCAATTCTCAGTTTTACACTCTGCTCTGAGAAACAATGAATAATTATCTCAGGTTTAATTAAATCAACATTTTAATAGCTTAAAATAAAGTTTCTCTAAAGCTCCACCTTTGAAGAGTGTGTTTTAAATAATGCACTTTATTGTAAAACAGAAACAAACATTGAACTCAAAAACGATATTTGCTACTAAAGTTTACTGAACTGTTACAAGATGACCTGAAATGAAGATTTGAATTTAATCAGAGTGACTAAAAACTGAAATATAAATTTACTTCCCTTCCCTGAAATACTTTTTATTCTCCAAATTTTTAATTGAGCACACTTTTATCCTGAGTAAGTAACTTGCTAGAAAATGAATATTTTAACAAATAAAATGCTGAGGTTATTTTTTCAGCCAGGAATCTTCAAATTCAGTAACACAAATGGATAATGCATACTGTAAGTTCAGTAGCAATTTTACAAATGCACTTAAACAATTACATCTTTACTAGACGGTGGTAAGGTTTTTAGTGAAAAATATATTATTCTATCCTTTTAATATTAAAACACTAAATGATAAATATTGAAATAAGGAATATATTGTAAACCAAACCTTGCATTAGTATATGCTGGCATTCGTGTATAGTACAGTATATACATGTTGAAGTTATACAATATTCATATTCACTTGTCTGATACAATTCCTTTTCTTGTATGAGGGATTCAGGTACACATTTTACAGCTTTAATGTAATGCTTGTGTGAAAGGTGCTGACTAGTGATTGATATCCTTGTTTTTCATCTCTTGAGATTTGAGGTGAAATCTGGCAGCTTACATCTGCTTGGAGATCATAGCTCAATCAATGGGTAGCATTTCATGTCACTGAAAAAGTCAGTGCATTTGTAACATGCTCCTGATAGAGCCATAGGCATGTGTCATCTATAAATTAGATTCTCAGGGCCTATTTACTTCTCCCACACTTTTCTGAAATTAATTTTTAGAAAAAGGTCTTTAAGTTAATTCTACTGGACCTTCACATAAATAATTCAGGTACAAAAATCATCACATCTTTGCTAGTCAATGACAACTTGAGAATGGGCAATCACTTTCCACTTCACCCATGAAAGATCACCAATCATATGTAGTACTTTAATCTTAAATTGTCATATCAGCAGCCATATCACCCTGCAACTCACAACTGAAGCTAAGCAGGTGTGAGCCTGGTCAGTACCTGGATGGGAGACCTCCTGGGAATAACTAAGGTTGCTGCTGGAAGTGGTGTTAGGGGGGCCAGCAGGGGGCGCTCACCTTGCGGTCTGTGTGGGTCCTAATGCCCCAGTATAGTGACGGGGACACTAGACTGTAAACAGGCGCCGTCCTTCGGATGAGACGTAAAACTGAGGTTCTGACTCTCTGTGGTCATTAAAAATCCCAGGGCATTTCTCGAAAAGAGTAGGGGTGTAACCCTGGCATCCTGGCCAAATTTCCCATTGGCCCTTACCAATCATGGCCTCCTAATAACCCCCCTCTATGAATTGGCTTCATTACTCTGCTCTCCTCCCCACTGATAGCTGGTGTGTGGTGAGAGTTCTGGCACACTATGGCTGCCGTCGCATCATCCAGTCGGATGCTGCACATTGGTGGTGGTGTCGGGGAGTCCCCATTACCTGTAAAGCGCTTTGAGTGGAGTGTCCAGAAAAGCGCTATATAAGTGTAAGCAATTATTATTATTATTATTAAATCTCAAACATAAGTACCATTTTATTGAAAAAGATCGTGCTGAAAGTGAAGAGCCTTTTAAAATGTATATCACACAGATTAATGTGTATTAAAACCTTACCGATTAAAAATGGACACATTACAGCAATTCTCGTATGTTGACAAAAGGACAATTATATAAACATTTATCCATCGTTTGGCAAAAGGGTTTAAAAGAGAATGCATATATTAAATGCAGAATTTTGGAAACCCCGAGTGAGTGTACCATAGAAGTGAGCTCTGCTCCTTATTTTTAAAAGGTTACAGACCTAATAAAGCACATCTTATGGTACATACTTCACAAAAATGCAAATGCAATTGAAGGTTGAAATAACACTTAAAATAAGCCATGTGCTCTGCCCTCTGGAGTTCAGATATGAAATCAGTTCAGATAAATTACGGCTTTTTAGATATGCCAACAAGCAAAATACATGTGTCAAGATTTGTTGCATTTTGACTACATCTTCTTGAGAATCATTCTTTTTCAGATTAAGTCATCGACGGGCATGCACAGTAATTAATAATGCATCGATTTTAAAATTGACACTCTAAAGCAAGCAGCTGGAGGGACAGCATGCAAACTGGGGAATGGAAGCAAATAGTGTCCCAGGGTTGGAGATTTCTAACAGATGAGCAGGAGCCTCCAGCACACTTCAAGTCTTGCATGCATTATGTTTATCATATTAGTGACAGAGAATAGCATAAAATATTTAACAAACAACAAAGGATCTGGAGTGGGATGGAACAGGATATTTAGATACCTCCATAAATATTTTTATATTTGCAGCATCTCTACCAGTAAAGATATATTGAGAAAGCATATTGATGCTTGCATACTGAATTATGAATAATTCAATAATGAAGTATTTAAGATACAGAACAACTATTTAAATTTGAAGTATAACTGTAATTTTTTTTTCATATAGTTTGTTTGCATTCTTAAAAGTTCAGCTAGTATAGGTGACTCTGAAATGCTACTGTTGTGCCTTGGGATTGTGTTACAAGTTGATACTTGAGCTTTGATATTCGAAAATGGAAGAGTTTATGGCCCCGGGGTGTATATACTGTATCTAAAAACAGCCTGTAAGAATTCATTCCCATTTGGATCTAACAAATAAGCACATTTTTATTGCAGTGTGTAATATAATGCATGACCCTCTTCCTTTCTTTTTCACAGCTTGCTGACAAATCTAAGTACAGTGTTAAAAACTAATAATAAATGTTTTAGACCCTGTTATGATATTTCTATGTATTAATGACCTGATAGTTATCATGGAGCAGAACAACTGCACAACTAGTATATTAAACAATCATATTACAATGTTTTTATGACACCTTCCACTCTAAAATGGTATAATTTAAGACTTCAGGTTACTGCTAAATAGAGACTTATACAGTACTTTGCGGCTGTCTCTGATTTCAGAGACTACTGTACATGGGGAAATATTTCATGGAGGCCTCTTATCCAGGTAAAGACCAGGCTCAACCTACCTTAGCTTCTGAAGCCTGGTGAAGTGATCCCTATCTGACAGAGTACAAGTTGGTTACATTGTTTGTCACACTCAGCAGGATTCTAACACATGTTAGATTTGTATTCATGCCTGCCAGGAAAGGAATTTAATCTTGGCCTGTCTAAACTGTCACACAGAATTTAATGGCTCTTGCTATTTAATTCAAGCTTGTGTATTGTGATCACATCATACAATGCTGTTTCTCTTTTATTTCAGTTTATTAACTGTTCCTGTTAATGTTTAGTTTTTCAAAAGAGCATGGTAGGGTGTTATGGCTGTGCTGCCTCAGAGCTCATGGATCCTGGTTCTGATGGTCTGGAGTATGTACTGTATGTTCATCTATTTGTTTGCACCAGTACAGTACAACAGGCTTGGGTCTATCTTTGTGGCCTAGGAAATTATTCTATACATGCTCCTACTATTATAAGAAAACCAGAAGAGACGACATGTAATACACATGAGGAGCCCATCTGGCCCAAGTAGTGCTTGTAGCTGCTAACAGCTAATTCAGCTAATATGTGTAGTTAATTCATTTGAATTAAATAATTACATGTGAAACAAATTAAAAATAATTGTTCTAAAATAAAATAAAATAAAATAAATTATTTGAGCACAATAGGCAGCTGTTCAGAAATATTTATTAATTATGAGTGATAATGATGCTAGCAGAAATTTTAAAAAAATGTCATTAGAATTTCATTAGAACCGTAATAGATATATGACCTTTTCTGTTTTTCTATGTGAAATATGTACATTTTTTTAGATTTGATTCACATAGTTTTCCTTTTGTCTTTTGGATAATCTGTCAGTCTATTAGTGTTATTAATACTAAATTAATAAGGTATTTGATTCTCATTTTTAATGTATTTCCAAACAATGAAACATTTAAAACCCTTCACAGTTTTACCATATTCCTAACAAAACAAGTAATTATAACTTGTAAAATATAGGCAACAGAAAGCCATGCTTTGGTAAAACAGTTATTTTGTATAAATTCTCTACAGAGAAAATATAAGGATAGAAGTATTTGATTTAACTTTTTTATTTAGAAAAAGAAATCTGAAGTCACCACAATGCATAAGACTTGTATTACTGTATGACAAGAGCTAGCCTCAGGAGAAATATTTCGCTGTAATGCACCGACAACTTATATGACAAGTATGTTCCCCTACTACTATATGGTACACACCCTGGAGGTGTTCAATTCCTCATTTTGTCCTACTTTTATTAAGACTGCAACTTTGCAGTGGTTGAACGGTTGCTGAGCAGAAAAAATTTCATTATGCTTTTCAGACAACATAAAACAATAAACCGCAAAGGAAAGAACAGTACTGCATACAGTCAAAAAATAATGTTTGCAAAGAACGTTTCTACTTATCTTCCTGTTGAATAGATGAGCCTATTTAACTACTGTATAAAATGTGTCATTTTGATGCCAGAATACTGGTTATGGTTGAAGCAGTTCAAGTAGGTAGCTGTGTCAGCATGCGTAGGCTGTAAAGGAACAAGGAACAACATGCCTGGTTATGGTTGTTTCCTGCTTCCAAAAATTTAATGGATTTTTCATAGATTCTTTGTTAATCTTATATATGTATATTAGTTACTTCCATAGCAGCCCTGAATCTTATTCAAGACTGGCAAGAACCCTTCTAAAAATGTAAAAGTACCCCTAAAGTTCTAAGCATGGAAAGAATTTGCCTACTGGATATTTTCAATATTCTTTATTTTGTTTCCTTGTGAAGTTCTATGCAATCCTGGCATAAACCTGGAGTTGTCTCTTTTGGTTTAATGTGCATTTTAGCTGAAGAAAAAACTGATGTAGAGTCCAAACACCAGCAGCATCCTTCATTGTTTCTTAAGTCTCAAGATGACAGTTTAGCCCAGCTAATACACAAAATAAAGTTGACAGAGAGTCCAAAAGTAGGTACAGTACTTGCTTTCAAAGCTGTCACTAATATGATAAACATAAAGCATGCAAGACTTGAAGTGTGCTGGCTAATATGTGTATGTAATATTAAACCTGTCTTATATTATTATATTAACTGAGTTGTCAATATCATATGCCAATACATGTATTTTCACCATGATTCATCCTAAACTCCTCACCCAGTGGACATTAAATGGAGTGAAAATGCTTTCAAGTATCTGCAGACCAATTTATACTGGACTGACTTTACGGTTCATTACAGATGTGACATCCACAGCCATTTAAACCTCTTCATGACAGTGTATCTAGTTACACTGACATGCTTGGTATAAATCATTTGATACATGGTATTGACAGCTATGGTAGACAGAATGATTGTCAGAGACCACCACCACAAATAGTTTTTTCTGTAAGAAAAGAAATTAGTTTCCATGTTGTAATGACAAATAGAGGTCATCTTTTGAATCTTTCTTTGCTATGCTAAAAATAAAGGGCTTTGCAAGTCAATGTAATAAACATTTGAATTCATCTTTGAAATGTACTAAATTTGAAAAAAAAAATTACAGTCCACAGATGTTTGCTACTAAAAACTCAATATTTATATTTATATATATATCAAATATATTGTAGATTTTCAATACATTACAGTCACTCGAATATTACACAAGCAACATTTTAATTAGGTATCCATCCTAGAAGGAAAAGGTGTTAAAATGTAATTGTATATATTACCATATACAGTAAATACTGTACTGGTTATAACACTTTTACCATAACTGATTATGAGCTGGATTTGAAGCTTATCTACAGTATAATGGGTTAAACTAATAAATCATGTACTTTTTATTCTTATTTAAACTGTCATTTGAATATTTAATAAATATTTTAATTATTTATTGAACAGCCTATTGTGGTAAAAACTTGATTTGTGTACCAGAATTTATTAAAAGGCATTCTACCAAGAAGGCAAGAATAGTCACTGCTTTTGACCATTTGAACACTATTTTCCCCCATTTGAAATTGAACACATTGTGTGAAATCCAAAACATTCTAGTTGTATCATCATAGTGGTTGGGTGGTTTGACAAACGATAAGGCTGGGCTTTCTTAGTACTGGGATGGGAGAGCTCCATCTTAAACCAAGTTGTTGTTAATAGTGTTGGTGGACTAGTAGGTGGCATTCTTGCTACTGGTCAAGGATTTCCAGTCAAAGCTCCAGTATGCTGTCCAGAGGCACTGTGCTGTAGGAGGTGCTGTCCTTTGTTAGAGATACTACCAATATCTAGGCTGCTTGCTCTTTCAGGAACCAAGTTACTGTGTTTGAAAGAGTAAGGGTGTTAACACTTCTATCCTGGCTAAATTCTACTCTGGGTTTGAACAAGCTAGCCAACGTAACATTTTCCCTAATTTCAATGTTTTAAACAGTTTCTTCCTTTTCTACTTTATCTGCTGTCTTACAAACTGCTGGTACATATTGGCTAGCACCCAGGCGGCCACTGCATCTCAATGGTGGATGAAATAAGTCCTCTGCTGTATGTAAAGCACTTTGAGATCTGTAGGATGACATGTGCTATAGATTTACCATTAATAACTTCAAAATAGGCATTATTGCTAAAAGATTATGAAGACTTTTACAGTACATGTATGCTAATTAGCTTGTTCAATGCTGATTAGATATAAGGATTAATAAATTAAAAAAATACAATACAAAGGCCAATGCAGTCTAAACATACAAAGATCATTGTTCTTTTGCTTAAGTGAAAAACATTAGAGGTACCACATTTTATAACAAACACATATTGGAATGATTATGGGGTATTATGGGGTTGTGATCTAAATCACAACATTTACTAGCAATCATATTTCATCATTGCTGCTGTTAGAGAGATATAAATGAAGATTTCTTTGATATGTTCCCTTTATTGTGATCCTTGTTTCTTTTACATATACTTTAGTCCCCCCAGAATTTTTCTTGATTGCAATAAAATCATTTGCAATTCTGTATGCACACTTCTCAAGGAGCTGCTCAAACCCATTCAGTTGAGCCAGTAAGATTTCTGGTTTATTGTAATGCAGGGGTTTTTGCTTAGATTAACAGATCTCTAATAGCCAGAGCTGATTTATGAGTCTCACTTCTTGATTTCCAAAGAGCATAATAACCCTACTTGAAAGGGACGTGAAAAGATGCAAAATCTGTAAAATGTGCAAATTGCCAAACATTGTAAATTTAGCCTTTTATGCTTCTGCAAAGCATACAGTTTGAATATTTTTGTATTTTTAATAGTCCCTGTTGCATGCTGAGATTTAGAGACAGCTCATTATTTAAAAACATGGGTTAGTACCATGCCTTAGATAGCATGGTAATGAGTTAATGTTATTGACATGTAATCCATTTTGTATTGTCAATTCAATTTGGCTTAAATTTATTTGCAATGAAATATGCAAATCAAGATATCCACAATTGCCATATTTAAATGATTAAATATAAATAAAATTTACTAATCATTCTATAACTGATAACTCCCAAAATGCTGTTTACTGTGTTTCAATCATGGTTTGTGGTCACACGGTTTTAAAACAACTGTGTGTTTTTAAAAGCAGATGTAAAAAAGAAAAACGTTTTCAGTAGGTGATGTTATGTAGGTTTCTCTATGTATGTAAGTGCACATTCATATATGGAAATTGCAACAAATGCATTTAACTTTTAATACTAAAAAATAAACATTTAATCTTTGTATAATGTTATACAGTACTTGCCTTTAGAAATCGAATCATTTGACTTCAGCTAACAAAGATACAGAGACACACATACGATGCGCACTCAAACAATGCAAAGACAGATAATGTAGTCAGGAAAGGGAAAAGGCAAACCATAAAAACACCTAAGGTTTTTAGGGTATTGGATTAAGTTAATGAAAAATTATTGTAATTAAGAAGAATACACTGAGAAAGAGAAAGTTGTCTATGCCACAGCACTAATTAATACTTTTTGGTGTTAGCATGAAAATGTAAAAAGCATGCTAATTTCATTGAAGAACAGAATTTTTTATATCTATTTGTGGAAAGTGAAGTTTTGTGCTATCTTTAATTTGGACGAAGTGGTGCTTGCTGATTTTATCCAAGTCTTCCGTGGCTAGGAGTTCTCTTCGTGAGTCAATACCCCTCCTGGCTAGCCCCAAGCTGATCAAGCAAGTAGTTTACTTTGGCATTAAACGAGAACACACAAAATAAGCCAAAGGGAAAGATTTCTCTCCAACAGACAAACATAACATTCATGCTCAGGCAGTCAGAAGAATTAGTTCCTAGTAAGAAATTGCTTACAGCCAATAACAGTCCTCATGTTAGACTGTAAAATTTAATGGCATGTATAAATTGGCAGTTTATACAGTATGTTTCCAATATCCATTGCAGCATAAAACCAAGAGACACAAATATTTATCCTCATGCACTAACAACTGAAACAAATGTCGAGTCTTATGCAGCACATTGTTTGCTTTTTACTTGTAATCCTATTCCCACTCAGAAAGCATAAGCTGCACTAAAAGTATGCTTCACAGTGGGGTGTTAATACTTCCTGGCATTTACACACTCCCCCCTGGGTTCAGCAGAGGGGCCTGCCCATTTTATTTTCCCTTTGCATGGACAACCTTTACAGATCAGTGCTTGTCCTGTACAAGTATTCCCAAAAAAGACATTCTTCTGGAAACAAATTCCATGAAGCTTTTTTTTTTCCTACAGCATTATCCCTGTTGATAATTATAATGATTTTGCTCATTAAAATGTACGCACACAGCCTATTGAATTGGATGTTTGCTACTGCTGTATTAATAACACATTATGTTGGCTGCTATAATGATGATCCTGTTGGTTGGTTTGTTTGTTTCCAGAAACAGAGCTCTAGCCTGCCCCAAAACCAAGGACTTCATGGAGAAAAGATTATTATGATTTAAGCTACTAACAAAACTGAATATTGCAAGGAGCCAAATACACTTCAACATGATTTAACAAAACTGATTCATTTGAAAACTGCTCTTTTCACAGTTTAATTAAATGTATTAAATCTCAGCCGGTTGCTCTCAAACATTTGTAGTAATATTGATTTGAAGGTATGTATTTTCATGTCTTGTTATTATTGCAGACTGAGGGACAATCAAGTGTAAAACAAGTATATAACAAGGTACTTTAATAAAAACACACAGACATAAATGTATGAAAATAGCATCACTGAGAAGCAGTAATAGCATCACCTGGTGCAGTAAGATGACATTGTTGACGTTATATTTTGCTGAAACTAATACATTAGTATTTTTACATGAAACTTATACAATCATAAACGAAAGCTGACAAAAACGAAGTACTGTGATGCATAGTTCCAGTATATGGCATTGGTACAGTTTGTTCATACTATATAGACATATATTCTCTCTATACTATTATATTCCTAGAAAAATGTGAGGAATGTAGATTTAAATTTAATATTACTGCCATCTCCCACTGCCAGAGTTGAAGCCAAGCTGTAGATATAATACAAATATTGTATTTATAGCTACAGTACATCCAATGTGTGTCTACTGCTCCATAGGGATATATTTTACTATATCCTGTAAAAATGTATAAAAAATAAATAATACAAGTAAAAAGTAACTTAATCATTTCCTATTCACTTACAGTACCCTAATAATAATTGTCTGCCATTATATTCTTGCAGGTCTTAACATGAAAATGCAATGACAATATTTTATTAATTAAAAATATGAATGCTTTACTGAAATGCAATGGTTAATTAAAAGGCTTGAAGTCAGGAAGAATATGGTCAATTCACTTAATTTCTCCAAATAAAAAAAATATATATTTTAACTCTACTTGGCTTGCACTTATTTCCTATATGCCATACATTATGCAGGTGTTCTATATGCAGGTGTTCTAAATTTAAGAGAAATGAGAAGCGTTTATTGAAGCGTTAGCCCTTTTAACTAAGAGACTATGAGCAGCCAGTTGTAAGATAAATTATTATTACTGGGTTTATTATTTTTCAAGTCTGCCTTGCTTGTTGTGGTCCACTTTATAAAATGTGATTTATTTCAACTCATCAGTTACAAAACATTTGCAGAAGTATGATATGCTCCATAGGGTGTGAAATGGAGAATACTTTGGTCCATGGAAGTTTTTCATGTTTGGTCACAGAGTCTGAGTATGTACTACTGAGAAATCAATCTCTCAAAAGATGGGACACTAATACTCAGCTCATTTATTAAAATCTACCAAGCTATTATCCTTAGCACCTTCTTCATCAAAAAATGCTTTATCAACAGTAACTCCCCTGCAGTTCTTACGTGTGAAAAACTATCATCCATCTATTTTCCATTGGCTTCTCCTGTTGAGCGTTAGAGTATGACAATCTTTGTAATACCTAATCATTAAAAATATTAAATACCAGTGACTTTTTGGTGCAGTTGCTAACATTTATTTAATCTCTATCCCTCAATAGTAGGATAAGTCACAAAAGCAGCTGAAGTTGACATTAGAGGTTAAGTGTTAAATGCATTGGAGATCATGTCTCCGTAGTGAGACATACACAGGCCATCAGAAATTCAGGCAGGTGCCATTTTCTGCGGCCATTTCTAAAACCTCCCCCTCCTCATCAGCCTAGCGTCTTCTCACAAGTTCCTCGGTGTGTGTGCCCAGCTGATTTTTAAAATAATTACCAGTGCTTTTTTCTAGGTCGCCAGGATGGGAGATTGGTCCAGACACTTAGACACTGAGTTAAAGAGGTTACATTATACGCCCTAAGGAGTCGGGGAGTTTTGGTGGTGTAGAAGTCCTGGAAAAGTTTGTGCGGGTCCTGGATGCAGGTCAAAGTAGCTGTCTGAGCAGTACACTTGCATGGGGCCCAAACCATCCAGGGAAGGCCTAGTGTTAGAGGGAGACTAAGGGGGCCAAAATGCCTTGCAGGTTTGAATCTTTTCTCCAGTGTCTGGTGTTCATATCTCAAGTGCCAAAGAGGAGTTTCTTTACAAAAATTGTATGAACTTCTTTGCACTCAAACTCAAAAACAGCTTCGCTGTGAGAGCCGGCGGGGAAACCATTCATGCACAAGCTATGGAGAAGATACAGTCTAGCACACACTTTGGGGTGTGGTGGTAAACAACACTCTCAATAACACAGAAATAAGGAACTCCTTCTGTTCCATTTGTAATGTCTGTGTTCAGAGACACAACATTACGGCACATACATGTAGTTAAATTTCACATCCTTCCAAAATCTCTTCACAGAGTCACGTAGGCAGAAAAAAAATCATAAATCACACAGATTACAAAGTTATAATACAATCACACGTTTTTTGGAAATGAAATGAATATGCATCTGAACTCTGGACATGGTATACAAGATGCATAAAACATCATACCAAATAAATAATATCAAAAGTTGATAAATCAAAGACTAGAAAATGTTGGCCTAAATTGGCTATATATCAGTGAAGAGGAACATTAAGTAAAATTTAAAACATTTTCGACTCTTTATAAAGAATAAAATGAGGTAAAGCATAGAGTGTACTGTATACTGGACCTGCAACAAAAAGCCAAGAAACATGAACCACACGACAGATAAAACAAAATATATCTATGGGAGCCAAAACTAACGCTAAGGACTATCATCAGTAATACAATGGTAAAAAATCAGTAAGGAAAGGGGTAGTGGCTTATGGATAAATAATTAGTCTATTATAGGAAATGAGCAGGGAATGGAGGAAGATTCCAAAGATAACTTTACACAGGTATTCACAAAAGAGAAAATTATAATATACCATGGTAAAGAGTCAATACCACTCAGTTCTAAATGACCTTAGTTTTACTTCAATTACATCTAAAATTATGGAAAAATTATAAGAACCAAATTAGAAGAGAACTGTAATTCTAGGAGATAAGCAACGTGGTTTATACAGTACCATTTTAATCTAAGCCATTTTCCTTTTAACAAGTAATTAGAGCATCAGACAGCTTCAGATAACAATATATTTGGACTTTCAGAAAGCTTTTGATAATGTGCCACATAAAAGACTAATCCTCAAATTTAAAGCTACCAGCATCCAAGGCAACACGTGCTCATGGATAAAACCTTGTTAAAAAAGGCAGAAAATAAAAGGGTCCTGATCGGAAAGCTACCTCATACTGGAGTGAGATCATTAGTGGGGTACAACAGGGGTCAACACTAGGACCACTGCTCTTAATTTATATAAATGATCTAGACTTGTGATAAAGCTATATCTGTGATAAAATTCACAGATGATACAAAACTTTGTGGTGCACCAAATAGTTTAATAATAGTACAGGCTATGGAAGATTACTTCTGACCTGTGCAGACACCTGGCCAATACAATTTTACATGAATTGGTGCAAGATAAAGTATGCCGGAAGCAGGAAAATGAAAGTCACGTATCAGATGGTTAGTACTGACATGGAAGAATTTGCAGAATGTAGCAAACTATACGTGAATAGCTAAAATTAAGTGTTGCAATAGAGCGGCATGGTGGTGCTTCGGTGAGCATTGCTGCCTCGCAGCGCTGGGGCCCTGGTTCATTTCTGGGGTGCTATGTGTGTGGAGTTTGTTCATTCTCTCCATGTTCACGTAGGTTGTCGCTGGGTGCTCTGGTTTCCTCCCCCAGTCCAAAGACAAGCTGGTACATTAATGGGCTTCTGGAAAACTTGGCCTGGTGGGAGCGGTATCTGTGTGCAACCTGTGCTGGTGTGGCAACCTGTCCAGGGTGTATTCTGCCTTGTGCCCGTGGCTTGACAGGATAGGCTCCGACTCCCCTGTGACCCTAAGTTGGGTGAAGCAATTAGAAAATGGATGGATGGAAGTGTTGTACTAGCCTTTTCAACAAATTACCAATCAAAACTAACTCATTGTCAGTTGTTGCTCTCCGTTAATGGAATTTGTTCTTCTTGACACATCCATAAAACTAAAAGGCCACTTTTTTCTACTACAAAATATAGGTTTATCAGCATTAACTTAAAACATTTTCAGCAAAGGAAATTTGATAGAATTATGTTACATTAAACCATTGGTGTTGCAGGATGCAGGTCACCTCAGATTAGAAACATAAGAATGTAGAATGGTTACAAAAGAAAACTGAAAACTGAAGCCCTCGTGTTTTTTCTAGCTTCAAACTGTATACAGTAAATTGTACACATACTGTAGGTAGTGTATACTGCATGTCAAAAGCAAAGTCATTCTCTGGACCAGAACACATCCTGGTTAGCATTAAGTGGACAAGAGTGTACTTGGGACACTTACCCATCACAGGGATTACCCCCAGCAATGCTGGTTCCCATTTACACAGCTTACACAGGGTGGACTGGAGCAACCAAGGTTCAACAGCAGTGTCTGCAGCAGGAACTTGAACCTACAATCTGTCCAGAGGCTGACAGACTATACTATGCTGCCCCTATAATTTAAATGTAAAGAAATGATTTTATTCTTTTACAAACAAAAACTTTTATAGGTTCTTGCCAAATGACCACATTGAAAACTGAAAATGTAGAAATAATGATGCCACTTTCTCTGAGATATGAAAAAGTGTAGTCTGCATTCACTGTAAAAAATAATTAGCATAGTATGAAAGAGCTACTTAAAGTATAAATAAATAATTATTTTAAAGACATTTAAGACTTTGGGGTAATTAAGGTACTCCCTACTTATCTAGGCCTACTGTGAATACATAAGGTCAAAAAAAGAAGAAGTCACAGATTGTTATGATCTGTACGCTTTGGAATCACAAGATCTAGTTCTTTTTAAATATGCACTTGAGAAGCTCAAGAACCCAAGTCAGTGGAAGGTAGCCAGTAAAAGAAATTTAATAATTCAAAACACTACCAACAGCACAATCTTTAATAGCTTCAAGGTGAGAAGATACTGCAGTGAAGTGATTTTGGATAAATGAATTAGATTCAAGAAAAGGACAATTTTAGAGATGCCTACAAACTGCTGAGGGAGCATTCCTGAAGATTAATGAAGCCTTTGAAGCTAGCAATTTTGGTTGTAGTGGACATATTGAAAATGTGATTCACCCAGCTGAGATGAAGTCATATCCCAATAATACAAAATTGTCCTCAGACCTGACACTGTCAGAATACATCAATCATAATTTATGTCATATATATAGGGCATTTGAATACAACAGAATTGGACTCCTGCACTTTTTGGTAACTAAATATACTTCATAAATGTTTGTCTGTTTACACATAGATTAAATCAATGTTACCCATGATAAAGACAATGATGAGACAAAACAGGTATTTCCAAGTTCAAGTGAAGTGTAGAGTTGAAATAGTGTTTTTTCACTTATTTCTGGCATATTAGAAATTCAACTTCAAACACCAAATCCATGTTAGATAATTTGTTTTAAAAACAGATATCTTTTCTCCACAAGTGAAATATTTGCATCTCTAAAGCTCACAGAACTTAAAAAGTACTGAAATGAGAGTGTAATATTTTAAATTTTCATAAACTCACTAAACTAATCCATCTTCAGAGTATGCTTAAGCAGTGATTACTCTTATCCACAGATTTTCACATTTATACTTTTTTAAATAAAAAGATTAAAAGCTTTATTTGTTGAACTATCCAGTGGGAGCTGTTTGCAGTGCTAATTCAGTAGGCTTTCGTACTGGCATGAAATATCACTCTAATCAGCTTCTTTATGTAGAGTAAGACATTTAGCTGCAATTATAACAAACAAGTACTGTATGTTTGATAATGTAAAGCAGCAAGAGCAGAGAAGACTCTAGAGATAGTTCTGAATATCATCTGTTGAACAAGGTACAAATGACAAAATCATTAAATGTGCACAGGTGAATGATTTATGATTTGGGGTAAAATAAAATGGTAATTTTAATGTAAAAATATTATATCACTTATACAGTGATATGAAGTACAAAATATTTTCCTTAAGTTAAAAAAGTGAAAGATGTAGACTCACAATTGTAAATGATTTTCTAACAAATCTTGTCAAGCAAACATGTCCCGTTAACTAACTTTTGAGATTTTGTCCTTTTTGTAAGCTTTAAGCCTTTGGGGCAGAGAGTAAATGTACTGTTAGAATGACTGGGAAGTGCAGTGCTTGTCGAACAGAAGACAAGCCAGGCACACACATAGCATGGCTTCACAGGTAAATCACCTGAGTTGCAGCGGAGAACTGAGATGGATTGCATCTTCAAAGACGACTTGAGAATTCACAGCATTATTTAAAGAATTCTGTTGCTGAGTAAAATAAAGGTGCCATTCTCTTGCACAAACTAAAAAAAGTAGCTTTTTTATTTTTCTGACACTGTGCTCTGGTTACTAATGTAATCAATCATGATCTTAGAAACCTTGTCAATTATCCATAATACCAGCAAAATAGGTCATACATGTAACATAAAAGTAATTGGTTTTAGCAGTGGTGGAAATAGTCCTTAATCAAACCAATCCCAGACCAAACACACATTAACACTTTAGTTTATAAAGTTATTTGCCCTGTTCAAACAACTGTTACTTGAAAACTTCTGGACAATACACCCATTACAAGGAATAGGGACATTTAGAGAATTTCTAGGGTGTAGAACTGTCAACACATCTGTCAGCATTTCATCAGTAGTGTGCATTATCATTTGAAAGTCACATTTTATATTCCCTTTTCACATTGTGTACCCAATTGCATTGCTCCATGGTGCAAAGTTTTCACAATGCAGTTATGTCAGTACCTCTATAACGATCTTATACATTTCAAAATCTGTAGAGGGGAATCTGACCTCACCTGATTGATACGTTTGGTGTTTCTACATTAACATTCCATGTAAACCTAAAATCGGACACTAGATCTGGCATGACTGACTCATGAAAAATATAACTCATTCATTTTCAGTCCTCTTGTCCTGATGAGGCTTACTATGTAAAGTTCCTTATGGTCCTACAGCATGCTTTGATAAAACTAAACCACAATACTTTGATATTCATTTTATGAAAAAAATAATACACAATGAGGGTCTGTAATACTTCTGTGATAACCTTCACAATGCATTTAATTATTTCTGTGTCAAGGTACAAATATACAATTACATTCATGTATTGTATATACATTTTTAGCTCCTGAAAAAAAGTGGTGCTTTATGTCTTCAATGAAAAATAATCATTTGTCAGCACAAAGAAGAGTCATGTATTTATGCAGGCTAATAAATATCTATAATTTTATGCAACAATGGACAGAAACATAGACATACAGTACTGTATAGTCTAAGACATTGCCATTAAATATTTGCCCTCTTGTGAGATTAATTCTAAGGGTTTTCATTTTACAATTCTGGAGTGATGTTTCTTACTATTACTAAGACACTATTAAATATGCAAATACTGCTAAATACCATATGTTCAACCAGAAACACTTGCTTGTTTAGGCTTGAAAAAAAGGAGCAGTATGTTTATGAATTTCTCGGCAGCCAAAAAGATTCAAATTCTGCCTTGGAGGATCATGGACAAGCAATTGTGCTGGAATGACAACAACTTGTATTTAGAACAGTGAAACATCAATCACATTAAACTACTCTGTGGTAGAACACTGAAAATTGCTTACATTCTGACAAGAATATAATGAGTTTGAAATACTACACGGACAATAGGAAGGTTCCCTAGAAAGTATTAATGTAAAAATAACTACCTTTGAATGACAGTTTGTTTTAAAAAAAAAGAGGACAGTTTAATCTGTAAGTTTAAAAATACCCATAAAATACAAAAATCAATCAAATGGGTGTGAAGAGAAAATTCCTTTTTGCATTTCTTCACTACAGTAGATGTGCGGAAATTCAACCATATTAATTAAGCCAATTTAGTTTTGAGTACTGAATAGGAAAATTTGTCAGATGCTATGTGTACTTAAAAATATTGCATTTTAAATTCACAATGAATTGTACCTCCATACACAGACAGCTTCTATATGATATTATCTAAAAAAGGATGGGGCAGTTTATATTCTGTACAATGCAGATTTAGTAACAGTAAAATTGTATCAGTCCTGATGCCAGCTTCAGAAGTGCAATTTTGAAAAATGAATAAAAAAAAGACTCTCACTTTTCATGAAATCCAGCGTGAGGTTGGGTGTTTTCTTGAATTTTCTGTGAACAATTTAGTGGTAAAGAAATAAGTGAACAATACCTTAGAATAAGAATGACAAACATATCAAAAGCTGGAAAATGGTGTTTGTGTAAAGTCATTGTTTGAAAGTGAATCATGAAGTGTTGTTTTTTTTTTATTGGAGTGTATAAAACACATTAAAACCTGGATAATTTGAAAGGTAAATTAAATATTTCCACCATTATAAAAAATAAATCTCACTTCCCTAAACTGAAGATGACCATCTTCAAGCCCGAAACCTAACAGGTTATGCTTCAACAATGAAGAATTCAAGTGGTGAAGATTACCTGCTGTCCTGGACCCCTCTCACTACAGTATCAGACCACTCTTGTCCAAGCTGTATTTCTCTTCTCTTGGTTTACCATTAAGTACAGCAATACCCCTCTATACCTTGATACTTCGTCTGTTTATTTGGGAATGCATTACTGTACTTCAACAAAGATTTGATTCCTGTGGCATGGTGTTTCACGAATATATTGCTCCATCGATCAGGTCATAAAGCAGTAATCAGAAAGCAGGTGACGTAAATTCATGGAATTACAGTACAGTTCATTCTAGACATGGCGTTTCACCTTCATTTTAATACCCTAATGCTTTACTGTATGTGTTTAAACTGCTGAGCTATATTCATGAATATGCAATGTGCAGTGAATAAGCAATTGTGAACAGTTATTTTTAGTGTAATGACTAAAACACTGGCATTATCAATGACACAAACCCAATGTATACAGAGTGTGCAGTGAGCTTGGCAGGTCTGTTCAAGAATGCTTCTGATTCAAAGGTTTCCAAGCATTCAGGTGTCTCCTCACATTTGGGCCTGTTTATCTGATGAGATAATCATGGACTGATACTATCAAACACTTTCTGTCTGGAAATTTAGATGATACCAGTTCCAGAACATCTTTCCAAAGATGAGGGACAATAAAAATTGTCCCTCATGCAAAATGTTCTTATCCCACATGCCGTAATCAAATTTTTAAAACGATTTTCTAATCAGCATTGAATTGCATTAAATCATTCTCACCCTTGAATATTCACACAGGTTATTTGAACCCATGCCATATATTAAGGGAGATACTGTAGCAAGAAATGAATGTGAAAAAAAAAGTCTTCTTCTGATAACCCCAGAGTACAACAAAAGTCAATTGTTTGGAAAGGTATTGATCTTTGCTCCATTCCACCTTCATCATTTTTGCAGTGACTGTGACTTTCTGCAAAGATGCAATGGCATCTTAACCCTACATGACTCAAAGGTTTTTTTTGGCATTGTGTAAGCAGCACTCAACATACTGTATAGCTTCAATCTATTACTTTCACATAGACATTCATATACAGTACAGCAACTGCTAATTATTATTGTAACAAATATCCCATTTTAGTTATCAACACTTGTTAAAAAACTCAAAAGGCAATAGTGAAGGATCAATTTCAAAAGAGAATGCAAACTGTTGCTGCACAGCAGAAAATCAATTTTTCTTTATAATGTATTTCTTTATACTGTATGTATTGGTAAATGCACTGGAACATAGTTTTATTAAAATAATGACTACAACTAAAACACATACAAAGACCAACACAAATATACAATACTTCTAACTGTCCTGTACATACATATTCAAAACTATATTTTCAATTCATGCATGTCTTCCAATGATCTCTTTTAAGACCTGTCTTAGAAGAAAAGGCAATATCAACTTAACAGTTTGCCTCTGAATTACAAATGGCTTTTTTATTTTTTTGCATCTGTGTGTTTGTTTGCAAAGGGAATATTTTACCATGACAACACTGATGAGGTTTCAGCAGTAGCTAAAGTTAAGCTTTTCTCTGCATTTCATACCATTTGCTCTCATTCTAAAGTTTCAACAATATGATAATTAAATAAGGTATTCTTTAATGAGTACTAAAACCAAAAATGTTTGTTACAAAACTTTTAGTTTAGGATACATCTGATTGTAGTGGAAATATATTTTTTCACTTATAATTAAAATACATTGGCATGCATAATTTTTGTTAGCTATTTAAACATTAAACACAACATTAACATCCTAATTCTGCTAAATAAATACTGAATTTTCTAAAATCAGTATTATGTTCCCCTTATACTGTATATGAAACACTCTGCATGTATGGATACTTTGGTTTAAACTATAATTCTGAATACATACAGTAGGAGCTTAATTTAATTAACCAGTTTACATCACCTCACTTATTTAATTTTGGCTATTATTTAGCTTTCACTTTTTCTGCTTTGGTTTTTCTCTGTTTCTGTTAATATACTAACTTGGATAAAACAATTTCTGAAAAGACTTTTCAAACACGAATTAGAGAGAATGATAAAGTAAAACAAATATCTGCTGCAGCTACTGTAGCTGACTAAATAATGTTTTATGAATGGACACAATAGTTGTGTATAATGAACTAGTCAGGAACATTTTTTGGAAACATTGTGCTTGAATAATCATTTAGTGGCTTAAAACACTGTTCTATTAATGTGTGATTTTAGCATACTGTATATTAATGTACATTTGTACTTCAAAAACTCACAAGACCTATAACATACAATGTAGCTGTGCAACATTGGATTCGCATTAATACAACTGTGGGGGGGAATCTGTGTATAACACAATTCTAGAAAACTTTTGAATTTTCTACTAGGAGCTAACCCCATCTTAGATCATAATATCTAAAACATGGCTTTTTATAATGATGTAATGTTTTGAGGTTTTACTGAAGTACAATAACTAAAAAATGTTTTCTGATTCAAAGGTTTCCAAGCATTCAGTTGTCTCCTCATATTTGGGCCTGTTTATCTGATGAGATAATCATGGACTGATACTATCAAACACTTTCTGTCTGGAAAATCAGATTATACCAGTTCCAGAGCATCTTTCCAAAGATGAGGGACAATAAAAATACCCAGTCTGAACATGCAAAATGTACTTAACCCATATGCCGTAAGAGGCATCTTAGATCATGATATCTGAAACATGGCTTTTTATAATTATGTAATGTTTTGAGGTTTTACTGAAGTACAATAACTAAAAAATGTTTTTTCCTGCAATTGCGCAGATACTGTGGAACAGAAGAAAAAGCATAGGTTTTTTGTCAAAATTTGCAATAGGAAAGAATCAGCAGTACTCCTGCACTGAATTTATCCACAAGGTTTTTCATATATCCCTTTGCCAATACTGATTTGTGACCTGAAGGAGAAAAGAAGTCAAGAATTTGACTCCTCCTTTATCTAATTTGTGAAAAACATAAATCTTCTAATTAGATCCTGGAGGCAAAGTATGCTTCCTACAGCTAATGAGCTGAATGTGTTAGTGCATCAATAGCTGTTGATATTTACAGTGTTGGAAACTGCATATGGAGACAAAGCTTATTAATTGTTAGAACATTGCTAAGTCTATACAGTATAGTGTCTCATACAGGTACTGTATAGCCTCCATATAGTTTTTTTATGCTGCTGATATACAAGTATATCCACATTCAAGTCCACTTTTACAATACCACAAATATAAAAAATCTTTAAAAATCCTTAAATATCTTAAATAAATTAGAAAAATATATCTGAAGATTTTTAAGAGAAACACATTATTTGCTGACTTCTTACTGGTTGTAAGGATTTTGCCTGATATTGTGGAAATCATAAATACATTGATTACTTTGCACCCGAAGACAAGAACGCATTTTTGCAGTACAGTGAGGGCACACTTCACAAAAAAGATAAATCATCAAAGAGCTGTAGAACAGGCCAGTATGTGATTATGCATATCCTGACATTACTAAGATAGGATAACTAACCTAAATAAAGTGCTGTGCACAGTCAGGAAACTGTTTGCATAGAAAGTCTTGATACTAAGTGATAAAAGTACGACAATACCAACCAGATGTCATTTTAATATTTCAATTTCAGTTTGCTGAGATTTTGCATTTGGGATGCTGAGCAGATGTGATCGTAAAAGTTAGGTTCGCATACCACAACAATATCTAAATAAATTAGCGGGGAGTTTATTGTTTCAAACTGTAGGGATATTGTTAGATAACAAGGGAACAGGTGTAAAAATGTGAAAGCAGTAAATCTGTGTTTCCGATAGTACGCCTTACTATAAATAGTATGTAACTCATCACTCAAACAGCTGAAGCAGAAATTTTGCAGTGTTTCATTTAAAAATACATACTGTATTGATGAATTGATTATTCATTCCAGTTTTGTAAAGCTACTGAAAGTCATCTATTTTAATAAAAAAATAATAAATAGCAACTAACAAATAATAAATATGTTATTCCTTGTTGTGTGCAAAACCATATTAATGGGGCAGCATTGCAACGCTCAGGTCTCGGGTTAAATTTTGAACCTGTGGTGTATCTGCATGGAGTTTGTATGTTCCCCCTGTGTTTACGTGGGTTTCCTGGGTGCTCCGGTTTTCTTTCACAGTCCAAAGACCTACTGGTAGGAGAGTTGGCTTCTGGGAAAAGAAGCCTGTATCCTGGTGGAAGTACTGTATATGACTGTCTGTGTCTGTGTGCCCTGCAAATAAAACCTAGGACCTCACTGTGAGGCAGCAATGCTAACCCCTACACCTCTGTGCCCTTGTGTTCAAATATCATAAGAGTTAATTCTCTTTAAAAGGGCAAGTGAAGTGTGCAACAAACCAGAACATAGGCTCTGACCTTTTACTGCTCCGTCCGAATAGGCTTTTTCTGAACATTGTGACAGTTTTCATCTTCCCCTGAAGAGCAGCTTACCTGCCTTTTTGAAGTTCTCAATCCCAGTGCCTTCTTTAGGACCATGTAACCTTTTGAGAATTCAGGTGTGTTTGAGAGGATGTTTTTCAAGCAGAGTCACAGTGTGTTAGTGTTTAATCACATCTGGCACAGCAAAACACATTTTCAGGTTCTGCTAAAAAAAACATGCGCACAATTCAGTACTTAGATTTCCCTAACTGTTACAGTTGAAGGACAGACTCTAAAGCATTACAAATATTTTAATCCATGTATTTAGTGCAGTCCTTCCACACTAGAAGATGTATATAGCCTTACCTATGAAAAACTGCCGAGAATTTTCTCATAGACAGATTTCACAAATGACATGTTCTTCCATCGTTTGGCATCACCTCATTACAATATTCATGACCTGTACTGACTTTATTTAATAGATATTATTTGAAAACATACTACTCCAAAAAACAAACACCCAGTGCAAAACACATTAAATGCAAGTAAATGAGCAAATCTGACCTAAGGATCTGAGGATCAAAATTAGGCCCAGAATGCCTCACACATATTCAGTATTAATACTTCTACTTTAAACAATGTTAACTTTAAAAACTGTATATCATTAGTAAATAATAAGGAATTAAACAAAATAGATTATCTATTTTGGTGAGAGCAAGGAATTTCCTTTGTCATTTTCAGTGCTCCCACTAACACATCATGTTCTGATGTTAAGAATATGAAGTTTGTAGAACATTTTTTTATGCAATCCAACTTGACGCCCGAAGAACTTCTCTGTAAAAAAAAAAAACAGTTTGATGCCACAGGCATGATATCTCTTATTTAAGAGGTGAATTACATTAGTAGTACTTGCGTTTAACTCCCTGTGGGTTTCGTGGGCTTACACGTTTTGAGCACCTTCAATACTGTGGGTTAATACTCTGTATATAAAAACGTAACAGTCACTGAAAAAAATCCCATGGGGGTAGCCAGTCAGCACTTTCTGCTTTAAGTCCTTGCCAAATAATTAGATTGTGTCACATAAAAGTAATTCTTCCTGGCCAATGCTTTGATAGTTTGTATTCCCCAAGTACTAAGTATTCGTATTTTAATAAACTCATTATTTTATCACCTAAGGCCTTCAAAGAGCTTGTGTATTAGTCAACTGTTTTGACTTAAGGCGATTACGCTTGTTAATAACATGGTGGAATTTAAATTTTATATTAATTATATACGTTATCATTTGTTGCTTTCATTTTAATGGACTTCATATAAATGCCCGTCTTAAGCTATTTGTAAACTGGTGGTACAAGGCATGTGAAAATAGTGCTTTAAATTGAGTAGCTCAACATTTTATGATTTCTCAGCACTGTTTTTCTCATGCCTTGTTCGCACTGGGTTATAGTGAGCTTGAGCTGGGTGTTTAAAAGAGTTCACATACAGTACTGTATGTGCCTGAATGTGTTCCTAAAATAACCCTTCACAGAAAACTAAGATAAAAAATAAAGTGGATATACCCAGTATTATCTTCCTTTAGCAAGTATTGAAGTGTCTAGCACAAGCTTGAGAAGCAGGACACACGCCCACCTCTTTCTGTCACACTGTCATTGTGGAAGGGCGTGATTTGTTTCTCTCCAATTACTGATTAGCAGTGCAGCCATTATAATGACAAGGCATGTGGCCATGGTGTTAATTATCAGCGGGTCTTTCATTTGTCTTTGGTGATCTTTATCACAAGAGTCTGGCCTCTCAGCCTTTCCTTCAATTCACTGTCATGTCTCACGGTACGTGGAGCTGAGCTGAGAAAAAATTACATGACATTTCAGCCTTGTAGCCTATGTAATAAGCCACAAATGCCTACTGTAGAAACGACAAGCACTGTCACATTTTTATCCACGTCTCACTAACTTAATTGACTGCCACCCTTGTCTGCCCTGCACTGTCTGTCTGTGCTCAGGCTTTCCTTATAATCACCGCTTTCTGCACAAGTTCAGTACCTTTGGCAAAAGGGCACAATCTCACAGCAGTTGCAGCTTCACTTTAGAACTACAGTTACTTCAACTTTCAGCAGAAGATTATGCCACAAATTCTCAAGAGTACTTCAGCAGAAGGAAGAATATCTCAGTTTTAATTGGCTGTTGATCTGATCAAAGGCATAGAACTCAAAGGACTCAAAGTTTAGCCAAGAGATTAAATGGGAATGGGATGTAAATGACTCGCGAAAATTACTTCAGACCAGAAGCACTGTGTGAAAGGAATGCCATAAGTGATGACTAAACATTCATGAAAGTCAATGTCACAGCCTGACATTAGAGCAGGCTCTACATAAAGGCATGTTGAAATGAAAAATTGATCCAGCAACACTGAAGGCAAAATGTCAAGATGACAGCAGCTGCAGCATCACATTAATCACAGAAGGGACAGTATTACTCACTGAGTTGGAAAAAAAAAATGACCCCTCAATGATTTCAAAATATCTACATTTGACTGTTAGAGGTTTTTTTGACAGTGTTATGGAGAGAAATTGTTCTTGTGAGATCTGGTTGTACAAGTGACTTCTGTTGACAACAACAACTGGTGTCCTGTTATGACATTACGAAGCTATGATCAGATGAAGATCGAATCTATAGCCAACAAGATGACAAGGCCAAAAAGAAAATGCCAGGTAGTCATAAATTTGGAGGCAAGACACTTGATAGCTTCTCTTTTGCAAACTTTACCAAATTGCAATCCCAGATTTCTGTTGTTCTGTGGATTAAGATTTAGAGAAAAATATTTGAATAGGTCTATTTTTTTTCATTTTTTTCTCCATACATCCATTTTCTAACCACTTCTTCCAATTTAGGGTTGCAGGGGAGTTGGAGCCTATCCCTGCAAGCAATGGGCACAAGGCAGGGTACACCCTGGGTGGGACATCAGTACATCACATCAGTGACATTTATATGTAGGCCTTATAGTTTAAAGGTTATGATAACAAAGCCAGCAATAAACAGGTGAATATGGCCTACAAAGACATACAGTAAAAAGGACTGTGATGCTGCATGGGGGTCACAACAAAGCATTTGTTTTAGGTGGGTCCCTGGCCCACAGTCACCCCAAAATGAGCCATAAGGTTCAATTTTGTTCTTTATTTACAGTGTGTAAGAAATATACCAATCACCATTAAAGAAAACCACAAACTAAAAGAAAACCTAGCCTTTCTTTGGGCTCATGATTTCTACTTACACTTGGTCCCTAACTACTAAACTTCGAATAATATACTGTATGGTTGAGCAGAGACAGGGACAGCCTGAGCTGAAGACACAGAAAGTGGAATCTCATTACATAGATATATCCAGAATACAGATGCACATTTTATATTCATAGGAATCTAATTGTTTAAAATGTTAAACCATTAAACATTAAGGTTACGCAATAAATACATGCTTTAGGTTATGATTTTATGTATGAACAGTTAATTACACATATGCCTTGCTCCATAACCAGGCAAGATGCAGTTTAACAAACTCATCAACCTTTGAGTTTCTGTACCATGCTAGAAGTTGCAACACAGCCAGATAATGTTGTAAGTTCTAGGTTACAAAACGCTCACCATAAAATGACCATGAGTAATATGTTTTTAAAGTTGTGATTCATTGAAGTTGACACTTTATAAATATGTCATTTTCAGCTTTGCTCTTTATCTATTTCATAGATTAACCAAATAATTATAAGATCATGCCTTTTAATTTCATAAATGTAAATTAAGAGAATACCAAAGTAAACCTTTAAGATTGGTAATCTGTCATGAAAATGCTGTCATTTTCGCTGGGCATGTTTCACTCAGCATGTGAGAAAAATGTCCTTTAGAATAAAAAGAGATGTACATAGATTAACTGTAAATCTATCCTCTTTTTGTGATTTCATGAGTGCTGATTGACTTGTCTATAATGATTGCGGATGTGCAAATGGCCATTATGCAGATGATGCTTCTGATCTTGTTAGCTAGAGGACCAACACAGTGAAAATGTGCATCCCAGATTCTTCTGCAAGCCAGCTGGCCTAAGAAGTGTTTCGAGGTTTCTTTGTAAACAAATTAGGAACACATCAGTCTTGTGTATATTTTGAAGACACAAGTGGGAATGTTTCTACATTGTTTTACAATTGTGACAGATATCCTTGTGATGATTTACTGGATTGTTGGATGACTTTTTCTCCTAATAGTAACTGCTACTGAAAACAAAGTATAGACTGCAAATTAATGCAAAGTTGGTTAAAAGAATTGATCTTTTAAGTCTTGAATAAAGTAAGCAATGACTGGACCTGATTCAAGTATTCAGAATCCTTAAATGCAGAGCAAACTCAATCCTACAGTACATTGAGCATTGAAACATGAACCAGAGGACACAAAAGTAATTTGGCTTTCTTTTAAGAAAAGGATAAAGGGTCTGTGAGGGTAAGATGCACTCTGTGAAGGGAATATAAGTGGATTACTCAATGTTTAGGATTTCTGTAAGCAGAATTTGCCATTTCTGAAATCCCCAGAATCTCCCATTATCACAGGAAATAGCTTCATCTTCAACATTCAGGGTTCTGCTCCAGATAGTGACTACCGCTAAGTGTTAGGCCTGCAATAAAAAGACATTTATAGTGGAAAGCCCTGTTGTTTTCCATAGAAAGAGGAATCATAGATTTTAAAAAAATTCAGTCGTGAAAGCAGATTAATGTATATTATGGAGTTCCATGACTGAAGACAATTGAAAAAATGAGTCCATCTGTTCAGGTCAACATCTTCCTGTTTAAAGACACAATTAAAGTAATTTACTTTAGTAGCATGCAAAAAAGAATACATCTTAAGGTCTCTGAAGTGTCTGGCCAATGGCACAGTCAGATGTACTGTATGCCAGTTCTTTCCAGTACAAAATCGGCAGTAATGTAGATTTGAAACTACTGAAAGTTATACCCAAAACTTTCTAGACATTGTCTATATATAACAATATACTATCTGCACAGAGCAGTATAATACTGAATAATATTAACAGTAATACATCTAACTGTATTAGATTGATGGCCTTTCTAACAATAAGGAAAACAACAAAGATGAATGTGGGCATCTCTGACAAGTGGCTTTAGATACAGCAAACTGGGAGGAGCACTAGATAACTGTCAACTAAATTTCTGAGGGATTAGCATATACCATTCTAGTCATATTAATGGAACCTGATCTAAAGCACCCATTGTCCAAAATCAAACACAAACATTCCCACTCAATCCAATCATAGGCCTTCTCGGTATCTAATAATAGAACAGTACAGGTGGAGACAGTGTCTGCAATTACAGGTTCATTTACTGTATGATGTACAGGAAAACATGGCCTAATAAAACCTTTCTGACCACGGTGCACTCATTTGGTAGACATTTTAATCTATTTTAAAAGGTGAATTATGAATTATGAAAATATAAAAATACATTTGTGAAGCATGAATTTAAATAAATGATTATATGGTGATTCTTAAGAGCTCTTCAGTTATGTTATAACTATACAACAGATACATATATACTTTCAAGACATTAAGACAGAAAGTGTAGTACCTTTATTTATGTTACTACTTAAAACAACACTGAGAAAAAGATATATTAATTTTGTATTTAAATATCATGATATAAAAATGCTTTTATAATGTGCTTTAAATCACAATTGTGATGGCAAAGATTTTACAACTGTAGTGTCAGTTTAAAACTGTCAGCTTGCAAAAAAAACCAATAAAAATATAACACAATTAAAATCCAGGCTGCAAAGGTCAATTGGTGAATTGGTTTATGAGGAGAATTTCACTCCTGATCATCCTTGTATTTCATGTTTAGTATTAAAGGCACTTTAAACGCAATCTGTTGGAGCAGATTAGAAAGGAGTGCACTAGAAACTTTAACTGTTAAAGTTTACTCAGTAAAAGTGGATGTCAAATGAAAATGGTGAAAACTCTTAATAATTCTTCTGAATTTCATAAGGTGAGAAATCATAAGCCTAACCTTTTTTTTCTCAACTGTGTCACTTTTTAAAGACCGTGAAAAGGGCACTGGACCAATTGTGTGATGTCATTTGTTGAGTCCTGGTTAGAAGTAGTTTTAACAACAGAGCTGAGACTGAAATCAGTGATGCCTGGATAATAGGACTTAACCTCCAATTCCAGAAGAGTTGAGAAGAGTACTGGTTCAGCAACATGTGGAAGCCCCTAAACACCAAACTGTTATTTTTGAGCTGACTGGTATTGGTAGAATGGGCATTCCTGAAAAGCCCATTAAAAATGCATAGCTCCAGTAAATGCTATTTCACGTAAAACTAAAGAAATTACAAACAAGGCAGAAGACTACTACAAATATAAAACAGACTACAAATACTAAAACCACAGCCTTAATGGATTATATGTTCTCAGAAGTAAAACATACAGAAAAAAAAAATGAATTACTGTATGTCAGGCATTTCTTATCCTGTATGTTATCAATACTGTAAGGCACTTACAGCCATTTCCTCCACAAATCAGGCAAACCTGGCTCATTTCTGGCTAATTGCTAAAGAAGAAATTGATAGTGTCACAGTTACAATACCAGTCCTATCATAGATCATTTAAAGCTTGTCCT